>NC_081522.1:39182346-39277346 GCF_030273125.1 Centropristis striata
GGATGAAATTAAATTCACCTCTGACAGCATCGCTGATCGGTGCCGTCAGAAAAATATTAACCATGTGCACAGTGATGTCATAGTGATGTCACGGTGATGTCACAGTGTGCTGGAGGTCACTACGGCAACAAGGTGAGAGGTCGGTCAGATCTCCAGGAGGTTTTACAGTTCCTGAGTAACAGAATAATATATCAATAATAATACTAAATAAATAAATATTTAATATATTAATTATTATTATTATTATTATTGTTAAATAAATAATGATAAATAATTTAAATAAATAAATAAAATCATAATAAATAAATAATTATAATAATAATAAGAAGAAGAAATAATAGTAATAATTAAATAAATAAATAAATAAGGATAAATAAATTAAATTAATAAATTAAATAATATAAAATAGAATAATTAAATTATAATAAATAATAATATAATGTATAGTAATATTATTATGAATAATAAATAATAATAATAATAATATTAATTAAATAAATAAGGATAAATTAATTAAATTAATACACTAAATAATAATAAAAATAGAATAAATAAGTTATCATAAATAATAAAATGTATAATACTATTAATAATAAATAATAATAAATAAAAGTAGCAGGATGTGTATGTGTTTCATTTTTGTTTCTTTTTATTTGTAATTTTTATGAGTAACAGAATAATAAATATATAATAATAATAATTAGATTAGATTAGATTAGATTTTACTTTATTAATCCCACAGTGGGGAAATTTCTTTGTTACAGCCGCAAAATTATCGCACAATCTTTAAGATAAAGATAAAAAATAAACAATCTAAGAAAAGACATTTAACAATATACAATATACAACAATAATATACTATATACAAATTTGTGCAAATTAAGTGGAGAATGTGCAGAGTGCAGATTATATGCAAAAATGTTCAGGTTGTGCTGGTGTTGTACAGTCTTATGGCAGCTGGAATGAATGACTGCGGAAGCTTTCCTTCTTTAATGGTTTAATAGTCTGCTGAAGAAAGAGCTGCTCAGATAATAATTAAATAAATAAATTATAATAAATAATGATATAATGTATAATATTATTAATAATAAATAAAAGTAGCAGGACGTATTTGTGTTTCATTTTGTTTCTTGTTTCTTATTTGTAATTTTATGTGTTGCAATTTTGTACCTTTTTACCTAATGAAAGGACAAAACAAGGACATAACTGGATTTTTTAACCATTTTGTAACAGAATAATAAATAAATAATAACAATAAAAATAATAATAATAATAAATAATAAATAAATTAAAAATAATAATAATTAAATAATGATAAATAAATTAAAATAATTTAATTTAATAATACTAATAATAAATAGAATACATAAATTATAATAAATATGTAGAATATTATTATTAATAATAAATAATTAAAAGTAGCAGGATGTGTTTCATTTTGTTTCTTTTTTTATTATTTGTAATTTTAAGTGTTGCAGTTTTGTACTTTCTTACCTAACGAAAGGACATAACTGGATTTATTCACCATTTTGGACCTTATAAACTAATTTCTTGAGCTGTTATCAGCTGTCTTTCTCTGCAGATTCTGAAGATTCTCATGAGAAAACCTTTATGCAAAAATCTGATAAAAGTTTGGGTAAAGGTTTTAATCTTTTTGTAAAAATGTTCAATGCTCTAAAAAGTAGATGGAAACTTTTTCTGAATAACTTCAGTTCTTAGTTGAGTGTGTGATTGACATTGTGAGCTTTTTAATGCTTTTCAAGCTATTCAACTGTTGAATATGGTGAGTTGTTACCTAAAATTAGTCTCCAGTTCAGAGTTTTAGCATTTTCTACCCACTAAAATGTGCTTGTTTCAGGTATTGCTGGCTTATTTTAATGTCACTACAGCAGTTGACTCCTGCTGGTTTCAGACCAATGCAGTCGTCGTTGTAAGTAACAAACGTGCTTGTTGGTCTTTAAATGAGGCGTTTTAAGGTGTATTTAACAGTTGACCAACAAAAACCTGGTCTAAAGTCAGTGGTGCAGTGTTTTCCTGATATTTAAAGGGCACACAGGGTTCACAATGTGTTTACATTCGGCTTGTTGTGCACTGAAACTGAAACTAAAGCCAGACAAAGACTGCAGAATACTGGACAGTGAATAGAAGCACAACATCAAATGAAAGTTAATGTTTGATGTGAATCAAGATATAAAGTTGGAGCTTGTTTCTGCTGCCCCCATGTGTCCAAACATAAATGTGATTTGTTTTTGCAGCTTTAAGGCTGCCGGCCCCTCAGGTGATCATGAGCTTTAGTGGTTCACAATAACAAGCAAATGACCAATTACTAAATACTAATCTGGACACGGAGACTCTGAGCCTCCTCAGAGAGTTTTGGGTCTTGAGGGAGTTTTCCCAATTTGCACAGTTGGTGCTCGAGCTTTGTCACAAACTCAGTTTGATGTCGAACATCTCAAACACACTTTCTATATTTGTTCAAGGTGCGTTTTTTCTCGTTTTTTCTTGAGTCGTTGGTTGTAATTTGAGTTCTGGGCTGCAGACAGAGTTTTTGAAGATGTTGTGTTGGAACATTGTTATTGATGACTCAAAGACTCTTTGACCTCTGGCTGTCTTTTTTTTTTTTTAGCTTTGTGTCCTTTGAAATGGAAATGGTGGGATTCATGTCACTCAGTTTGTTTACATGACACTTGAAAATAACAAATTATTGCCTTAATCTGACTTCAACTGGACAACTGAAGTGCATGTAAACGACTAATGTCGCAGTTCTCCACCTCCGATTAAGACACCCAGATAATGTGATTGGAATAGGATTTACACATGTATGACAAGACAACACATGGCACACATTAGCCGGTCACACATTAGCCGGTCACAGCATTAGCCGGTCGCACATTAGCCGGTCGCACATTAGCCGGTCACACATTAGCCGGTCACACATTAGCCGGTCGCATTAGCTGGTCACACATTAGCCGGTCGCATTAGCCGGTCTCAATAGCCGGTCGCATTAGCTGGTTGCATTAGCCGGTCACACATTAGCCGGTCGCATTAGTCGGTCACGTTAGCCGGTAACATTAGCCGGTCGTATTAGCTGGTCACACATTAGCCGGTCGCATTAGCAGGTCACACATTAGCCGGTCACATTAGCCGGTCGCATTAGCTGGTCACACATTAGCCGGTCGCATTAGCTGGTCACACATTAGCCGGTCACATTAGCTGGTCGCATTAGCCGGTCACACATTAGCCGGTCACATTAGCCGGTCACACATTAGCCGGTCACACATTAGCCGGTCACACATTAGCTGGTCACACATTAGCCGGTCGCATTAGCTGGTCCCGTTAGTCGGTCACACATTAGCCGGTCGCATTAGCCGGTCTCAATAGCCGGTCGCATTAGCTGGTTGCATTAGCCGGTCACACATTAGCTGGTCACACATTAGATGGTCGCATTAGCTGGTCGCATTAGCCGGTCACATTAGCTGGTCACACATTAGCCGGTCGCATTAGCCGGTCACACATTAGCCGGTCGCATTAGCCGGTCACACATTAGCAGGTCGCATTAGCCGGTCACACATTAGCCGGTCACACATTAGCCGGTTGCATTAGCTGGTCACACATTAGACGGTCACATTAGCTGGTCACACATTAGCCGGTCGCATTAGCCGGTTACACATTAGCCGGTCGCATTAGCCGGTCACGCATTAGCCGGTCACACATTAGCCGGTCACGTTAGCCAGTAACATTAGCCAGTCGCATTAGCTGTTCACACATTAGACGGTCGCATTAGCTGGTTGCATTAGCTGGTTGCATTCGCCGGTCAAACATTAGCCGGTCGCATTAGCCGGTCACACATTAGCCGGTCACACATTAGCCGGTCACATTAGCTGGTCACACATTAGCCGGTCACATTAGCCGGTCACACATTAGCCGGTCACATTAGTCGGTCACACATTAGCTGGTCGCATTAGCTGGTTGCTCATTTTTAAGCATAGCTTGATTAAACTGTGCATGTAAACGCACTGAGTGTGTCTTTAAGTCCTGAAGTCTGATTTGAATCCTTCTTCCACATGATTCTGGAGAAAAAGCTGCAGTATAATGTGACAAACTCAGAGGATTGATGGCTGCGTGGACACTTGATGAGCAGCTAAACAACCTCCTCAGTGGAAGAGTTTCAGGCTGGTCTGGCTGCATGGTGCTGCCTGCTCCTTCCAGAGGAGAGAGGAGTCAGAACTGTGAGGAGCAGAGGAGAGAGTAGAGGAGATCAGCTGGCTGGGACTCGGCTCCAGGAGGTGGTGACTTGGCTGGCGGTGACTCCAGACTGGTGTTTCCTGTCCAGGTGGCAGATATCTGAGCTTCTGCTGACAGATCTGGGTCGTCGTCTCATCCTTTGTTTTAATTGGCTGATTAAGTGGCGTCCTGTTCACTAACTGCTGATTTAGTGAAGTGTTTCTGGAGCTCATCGTGTCACAAAGCTGCATCATTACTCTTCTCTCTGATACCTGACGCTGGCTTCCACCAACAGATTCCTCCTTCAGTCCCAGACTAGAACCAGGAAGTAAACTAGTAAATCTAGTTCAGAGTTTTACTGAGTCACGGCGCTCCGTCGTTAGTTTAAGGTAGAAATCTGTTTCATATCAGTCTTTCCTCGTCTGGGGTGCTGATAAATAATCTCCTCCTCCTGCTCCTCTACCACCTCCTCCTCTCTCTCCTCTCTCCTCGTCTTCCTCGTCCTCCTCCTCCTTTCTATCCTCTCTCTCCTCCTCGTCTCTCTCCTCTCCTCCTCCTCCTTCTCCTCCTCTCCCTCCTTCTCTCCTGATGCTCTCCTCCTCCTCTTCCTTCTCCTCTTCCTCCTGCTCTCCTCCTTCTCCTCTCTCCTCCTCGTATCCTCCTCCTCCTCCTCCTCCTCCTCCTTATCCTCATCTCCTCTTCCTCCTGCTGTCCTCCTCCCCCTTCTCTCTCTCTCTCTCTCTCTCTCTGCTCCACCTCCTCTCTCTCTTCCTCCTCCATCTCCTCTTCCTCCTCTCTCTTCCTCCTCCTCCTCCTCCACCTCTCTCTCTTCCTCCTCCCTCTCTCTCCTCCTCCTCCTCCACCTCTTTCTCTCTTCCTCCTCCTCTCCCCTCTCTCTCTCCTCTCCTCCTCTTTCCTCCTCCTTCTCCTCTCTCTTTCTCTCTCTTTCTCTCTCTTCCTCCTTTTCCTCTCCTCCTCCTCCTCCTCCTCCTCCTCCTCTCTCTCTCTCTCTCTCCTAGTTGTAGTAAATAGTTTCCCTGCTAGATTCTCAGTCAGTCTAAAATCTCAGTCTGGGACTAGAAACTCTAAACTCTTGTCTTTAGATGTGAGCTGATGGTTTTTCCAGGAGTCTTTTCCAGATCTTTCCTCGTCTCCTGATGTTCAGGAAACATTAGAGATGTTTATGTATTTGCTGCAGGCAGATTGAGTCGTTCTCTGTCTCAGGTAGTTGAATGGTGCAGTGGAGCATCAGTGTTTCTGCTCCTGCTGCATCTGCTGTGTGATCTGAGTGAGATATCTGCAGCAGACTGGAGGAGGACCAGGATATTAAAGCATCCTCTGGTGTTTTATACAGTCGGACTAACAGCTTCATCAGAAGGAGGACAGAACCAACAGTTACAGCTCAGGATAAACCTTCAAATACCATCTTTTCCTTCCTTCCGTCACACAGAGATTTATAGTCTGGCAGCTGAGACAAAAGCTCCACATTTTTTCCACATGCTTTCTATCACCATAAGTTTCAGTTTTTAATGGGAGCCACTTCATCAAGATATGGCAGCCATATAAAGTCTATGAGAACCAATAAATCTTCCAAGCCACTCAGAAGGTCAATCTTGATTTTCTGAATGATCAAAACAGACACAAAATTACCAAAAAATAGATGTAAAATAGACCAAAAAAGACACATAATTACCAAAAAGACACAAAGTGACCAAAAATAGATGGAAAATGATCAAAAAGACACAAAATGACCAAAAATACAGTCATGGAAAAAACTATTAGATCACCCTTGGTTTTTTTTTTCAATTTCTTGTTCATTTCAATGGCTGGTACAACTAAAGGAACATTTGTTTTGAGTCTATGAGAACCAATATGTCTTCCAAGCCACTAGAAGGTCAATTTCGGTGTCAAAATCTACATTTTCTGGGTCAAGAATCATTTAAAGCTATTGAGAATATCACTAGATGATTATTTGATCCAATAGATATGTTCATTTTCACCCAGACTGGAAGGCAACTCGCTTCAAGTGCTGCAGCAGGGGATCCTGAGTTGAAAATGTTTGGAATCTATCTTCATGGGAGAGTGATCGTTTGCCATTTGCCTTTGATCATTTTTACATCTATTTTTGGTCACTTTGTGTCTTTTTTGATCATTTTTACATCTATTTTTGGTCATTTCGTGTCTTTTTTTGGTCATTTTCACATCTATTTTTGGTAATTTTTTGTCCTTTTTGGTCATTTTTACATCTATTTTGGTCATTAGCTGAAAGGTACAATCATCTAGTGATATTCTCAACAGCTTTAAATGATTCTTTGACCCAGAAAATGTAGATTTCGACACTAAAATTTACCTTCTAAGTGGCTTAGAAGATATATCGGTTCTCATGGATTTTATATGGCTGCCATCTGTGATCTGCAATCTTGATGAAGTGGCTCCTACCAAAAATTGAAACCTATGCTGAAAGAGAGCATGTGGAAAAAATGTGTTGCTTTTGTCCGACGTGTCCCTTTCCTCTCAGATCTGGTCCTAAGCTTCCTGACTAATAAGCTGATTTGACAGCACAAAGAATGATTTTAATAACCCTGAAAATGATTGATAACTTTCTGTTTTCGGCCTTCTCTTGGGTCATAAATGCTCCCAGAGGAAACGGTAACTTTGAGGAGCTAAAACACCGAAACTTGAGAACTAATATTCTCATCTTTGTGTCCTGGAGGCCTCGGAGCGTTCCCCGTCATTAAACACTGTGTCTGCTTTTTATATCAGACGGCTTGTTTTAGAGAGTCGCCCTGGAAAAAAGAACAACCTGCAGCCAGAGAACATTAGTCCTGATCTCTGGAGGACCAGATCATCATTTATGGTCTCATCTTCTAGTTCTGTATCAGGCCGGACTGGATCTGGTTCTGGTTCTGTGAGTTTGTGTGCAGAAGTCGGCTTGTTTTGTTTGTGTTTAGAGATATAAGCAGCACATGAATGTATTAATGAAGCAATACTGTCTTCTGAAGAAGAAATCAGATAAAAAGAGTTGATATAAAGGCCCCAAAGACCAGATAAAGATAAATACAGTCATGGGAAAAATGATTAGATCATTTTTTTCTTCAGTTTCTTGTTCATTTTAATGCCTGGTACAACTAAAGGTACATATATTTGGACAAATATAATGATAACAACAAAAATAGATGATAAGAGTTTAATTTAAGAGCTGATATCTAGACATTTAACATGGTTTTATTCATAATGATTTTGGTTATTATCAAGAATGTTTCCATGACTGTAGATGTAAAAATGACTAAAAAAAACACAAAATGACCAGAAGTAGACACAAAATTATCAAAATAGAAACAAATTGACCACAAATAGATGTAAAAATGATTAAAAAAAAGACACAACACAACACAACATGACCAACAATAGATCTTCATAATAAAAAATAATCTTAATTTAATAAATCTTGTCAAGGTAAATTATCTGTCCATGCAGCAAGATCATTTCCCTCAGATTTACTGTTTTATCTGTTTTTTAACATCTTAACATCAACACCTTTTTTGCAGTGCATGTTTACTGAACTTCAACAGGTTTTTAATGGTTTAAATCAGAGTTAATTTATGCGTTAAACTCTTTTATAAACAACCAAAAACACTTAATGATCAAACATCTCATTTGGTTCATGTTGCTCTAACCAACAGAGGAGTTAACAGTATGTGTGTGTGTGTGTGTGTGTGTGTATTTTGGCCTGTGTGTGTGTGTGTGTGTGTGTGTGTGTGATTGTGTGTGATTGTGTGTGTGTGTGTGTGTGTGTGTGTGTACTAATTGTGATGTTAGCAGCTTTATTCTGTGTGGCGACTAAACTAATAAAATCACTGCTGGAGTTTTTTGATTTGCATCGAGAGAAAAACAGAAAAACAACATGCACACAGAGATTCTGTGTCGACACTTCTCCTCCTCCTCCTCCTCCTCCTCCTCCTCCTCCTCCTCCTCCTCCTCCTCCTCCTCCTCCTCCTCCTCGTGGAGAAGTGGTCCGACCCTCCTTCTCTGTCCCTCCTCCTCTCCTCCTCCTCCTGCTCCTTCTTTCTTTCTTTCTTTCTCTCTCCTCCTCTCTCCTCCTCTCCTCCTTTCTTTCTCTCCTTCTCCTCCTTGCTCTCCTCCTCCTTCTTCTTTCTCTCTCCTCCTCCTCCTCCTCCTCCTCTTTCTTTCTTTCTTTCTTTCTCTTCTTTCTTTCTCTCCTCCTTGTCTCCTCCTCTTCCTCCTTTCTTTCTTTCTTTCTTTCTTTCTTTCTTTCTTTCTTTCTTTCTTTCTTTCTTTCTTTCTTTCTTTCTCCTCCTCCTCCTCCTTCTCCTCCTTCTTTCTTTCTCTCTCCTCCTCCTTCTCCTCCTTCTTTCTTTCTCTCCTCCTCCTCTTTGCTCTCCTCCTCCTTCTTCTTTCTCTCTCCTCCTCCTCTTTCTTTCTTTCTTTCTTTCTTTCTCTCTTTCTTTCCTCCTCCTTTTCTCCTCCTCCTCCTGAGGTCCAGTAGGAGAATGAGTCCAACCCTCCTCTCCTCCTCTCCTCTCCTCTCCTCCTCGTCTCCTGCAGGTTTTGAAGGCTGCTCCATGGTTCCCTCCATCTATCCTCTGGAGACGCTGCACAACTCTCTGTCTCTGAAGCAGGTGGACGAGTTCCTCAACAGGGTCTGTGAGAGCAGCAGCGAGGCGCACGCCAAGACCATGAGAGGTGACAACAACAACAAACATTTATATATCTGTTATTGAACAAACAACACTTTATATATCTGTTATTGAACAAACAACACTTTATAAATCTGTTATTGAACAAACAACACTTTATATATCTGTTATTGAACAAACAACACTTTATATATCTGTTATTGAACAAACAACACTTTATATATCTGTTATTGAACAAACAACACTTTATATCTGTTATTGAACAAACAACACTTTATATATCTGTTATTGAACAAACAACACTTTATATATCTGTTATTGAACAAACAACACTTTATAAATCTGTTATTGAACAAACAACACTTTATATATATTATCTATTTTTGGTCATTTTGTGTTTTTTGGTCATTTTGACATCTATTTTTGTCAATTTGTTTCTATTTCGATGGTGTGTCTTTTTTTGAACATTTTTAAATCTATTTTTGGTCAATTTGTGTCTTTTTTGATCATTTTTAAAATCTTTTTTTTTTTTAATCAAAGCTCCATAAAGTGCACATTTAAATAAGCAAAACACCTTAAATAAAAAAAAGCCTATGAAATAAAATAAGATTCTGTCTCTCTGTCTCCCTGTCTCCCTGTCTCTCTCCCTGTCTCTCTGTCTCTCTCTCTCTGTCTGTCTCTCTGCCTGTCTCCCTGTCTGTCTGTCTGTCTGTCTGTCTGTCTCTCTGTCTCTCTCTGTCTGTCTCTCAGCTCTGTCCAGCCTGTTTGACTCCCAGAGTCAGACGTCTCTCTACAGTCCCCAGCAGCCTCTCTCCTCCTCCGGATCTGAAACGTCTCTGAGACCTCCGAGCCGACCTCTGTGGCGTGAGTCTCTTCATCATTCTACCACATTATACTATTATTATTATTATTATTATTATCATTATCATTATATTATTATATAAGAAGTAGGCCTGTGTGTAGAAGTCAGTGATGAGGACCAAAAAAACAGAAATATGTCAGATGATGTTCACCACTTCTGTTGACCTGCTGTCTCCCCCTGAAAAAGGCTGAAAGTTAAGGTGTTAGTTGTTCAACTACTTTGTTAACAGCCATTTTGAAATTTAAGTAAGAGCATAGAGCATGGGTCTCAAACTAGCGGCCCGCGGGCCAATCGTGGCCCTTGTGACGATATTTTGTGGCCCCCACCTTGATATGAAAGTTTAATGTGAGTTTTATATGAGTGGCACTTTACCGTGTTGTGTGTGGAAGGTCCCTTTAATTACTTTTTTGGGTAATTTTGTGTCTTTTTTTGGTAATTTTGTGTCTTTTTTTTGTGTCTTTTTTTGTGTCATTTTGTTTCTTTTTTTGTGTCATTTTGTGTCTTTTTAAAATAATTTTGTGTCTTTTTAAGATAATTTTGTGTCTTTTTTCGTAATTTTGTGTCTTTTTGGATCATTTTGTGTCTTTTTTGGGTCATTTTGTGTCCTTTTAAAGTAATTTAGTTTTTTCTGTCATTTTGTGTCTTTTTTGATCATTTTGTGTCTTTTAAAAAAAATAATTTTGTGTCTTTTTTGGTAGTTCTGTGTCTTTTTTTGGTCATTTTGTGTCTTTTTAAAGTAATTTTGTGTCTTTTTTGTGTCTTTTTGATACTGCCTCCAGTGGCCCCCAGGTAATTTGAGTTTGAGACCCCTGGCATAGAGGAAGTTGGTGCTTTTCACAAACAGCCTGATATCTTACAAATCGAGCTTCATTTTAACAAACTGTCAGACGAGCTGAACTCCAGCAGGAGTCAGACGCCTAGCAGTCCGTCCTGAGGGCTTAGAGTTAATGAAACTCATTTTAATATCATCACCCTGCTCTTCTGTATCAGCTCCACCTGTTTACTTCAGTCTGTTTTCTTCCCTTTTTATCCCCTGGTGGTGCTGAGGTGTTTAATTCAGCCTCCTCACACTGTTTCTGACTGATGAAGCATCTTTTTATGTGTTTCACCTCCTCCACTTGTTGTTTTACTCACATTTTGCTCACATTGAACAGCTTTTTATTATCTCAGTGGATCTCATTTATCACCCGGTGAACATGCAGCGATGCTGGAGGTTTGTTTGATCTGCTGCCGGCTGCAGTTACCAGGAGCCGAGTCATGGAGGCTTTATGGGCTTTATGTGAAATAACTCCTGTCATTTCTCGCTACATGCGGCTTTAAAACGGTCGTTTTTAGTTATTTTATTGACTAATAAGAGAGAAACCTTCCTGTAAAAGTGATCCTGGTCTCAGGAGAATATTGTGGTCAGATAACAGGCTGCTGCTCTGATTTATGAAACCTCCCAAAAACTGTTTTCATAAAGTTCTCCATGGCAACAGCAGATGAGGCAGCGGGGACATGACGCTGCTGTTTCCTGTTTATGAGCCGAATCACCTCCACACACACACACATACATACACGCTATGAGGGGTATTTTATGCCAGCACACTATACTTAACTTACTATACTATACTATACTATACTTATACTTAACGCCTTAAACGCGTAGCCTGTGCCAGCATAAAGTCTGATGAATAGGCGTGCTTACAGACACGCGTATTGCGAGTCCACCAGATAACATGGGTGACGGGTGAAAAGTGCCACGAGCGAACGTAGCGGACGCCTGTGTGCACGCCTATAACGCCTGTACGCCTATAAGGAACAAACTGAGGAAGAGGCTGTGCTAGGGGTGTGCCATATCGCATCGTTCACGATAATAACGGTATTTTTTTCTTATGGTTAAAAAAAATGCATATCATGATATTGGCAACATTCCTACTTCTTGATGTCGTGGCGTAAGGTTGACACTTACACAACTGAATATACCAAGCTGCCCTCCAAACACACTGCTGCATTATGCCCTTCGTTAGCCACAAGCTAACATTAGCTAACAATCAAAGTTGTTTTAATCACAAAAAGCTACTTACTCTCTGTCGCTAAACACATGCAGCTTTCAAAATAAGAGCACAGTGTGTTAACAGAATCCACCACAGAACTTACAAGAATACTGTCAAAATAAGATGCCTTAAATAAAACATATTTATTCTCCTTTATAAAATGTCATTAAAATATGCCCCCGAAACCCCTAAATGGTTATTTTTATTATTTGCTCATACTCAAGAGTAATTTTTTTGGGATTTTGCAACTGTTGAGATTTGCACTTCACACTGCCTTTTAGATTTTAATTTATTTATACAGACTAAAAAAAATCATATTTTCTATATCTTTTTAAGTATTTTGTAATATCATCAAGAATATCGTTATCGCAAAACTAGCCTGAAATATCGTGATATTGTTTTAGGGCCAAATCGCCCACCCCTAGGCTGTGCGCATTTACGCACGAGGTCCACTGGATCATCAGGACCTGACAGTTATTCATTTTCTATGTTCTGCAGCATATATACACAGATCAGCTGTTACACAGAGTCTCAGCTTCATATGGTATTGTTTATAAGAAAGCATAACTTATAGATGAAGAGAAAGACTATCTCGTACGTACCAGATAAACTTAACGTTTTTCCGGCCAAAACCGGAGGCTTAATTAGCCTGTTTTAGGAGTGAAAGTCAGCAAAATGCAGCTTAAACAAAATGTTTTACCTCATTAGCTAACTACAAATGTCTGTAAAACATAATGGGACTGTGCATAAGTGCCGAATTGGGTTAAACAGTGTAGATAAGGCGTACACGCGTTACACACACACACAGGCGTCCGCTACGTTCGCTCGTGGCACGAATGACTCATCGCTACATGATTTCCACACACACTACACAGCGTGTGTCTGTACGCTCATGTAGAATCGTACTTAACAGTCACGCGGGTCTTCATGTCACGTATTTGAGGCGTAGTTCACCATCACGCAGCCGTCACGTAGGCGTATGCGCAACAACGCGTGTGCAGCGTCTGCGTGACGCCTACGTGACGCTCGTCTGTCCATTGAAAGTGAATGAATTTACACGCACACGTTAGACGTCATCGCATAGGCACACACACACACACACACACACACACGCGCATACACACACACATACACACACTATGAGGGGCATTTTATGCCAGCACACTATACTAAAACGTGTGTACAGCGCCTATGCGATGACATCAAACGTCTAACGTGCGCGTGTAAATTCCATTCACTTTCAATGGACAGACAGGCGTCACGTAGGCGTCACGCAGACGCTGTACACGCGTTGTTGCACATACGCCTACGTGACGGCTGCGTGACGGGTGAACTACGCCTCAAATACGTGACATGAAGACCCGCGTGACTGTTAAGTACAATTCTACATAGGCGTACAGACACGCGTATTGCGAGTACACCAGATAACATGGGTGACGGGTGAAAAGTGCCACTAGCGAACGTAGTGGACGCCTGTGTGTGTGTGTAACGCGTGTAAGCCTATAACAGTTCAGCTGTTACACAGAGTCTCAGCTTCATATGGTATTGTTTATAAGAAAGCACAACTTATAGATGAAGAGAAAGACTATCTCGTACGTACCAGATAAACTTAACGTTTTTCCGGCCAAAACCGGAGGCTTAATTAGCCTGTTATAGGAGTGAAAGTCAGCAAAATGCAGCTTAAACAAAATGTTTTACCTCATTAGTTAACTACGAATGTCTGTAAAACATAATGGGACTGTGCATAAGTGCCGAATTGGGTTAAACAGTGTAGATATAAGGTCCGATGGAATCATATTGTGAACGGACTGCTGTCCACATGGCTACTGAATATTCATTAGATAGGTCCGCATGGCTACTTAATATTCAGGGGTGACAGCGATTACGGCTTCTGCAGGCAGGTAAACCTACCTAATTACAGCTGGTGCGTAATGAACTGTGTGTCCGCGCGCGAAGCTGGGAACTGGCTGTGAGCGTTGCACTTTACTATTAGCCTACTATTTTTAAGTAGCTGAAATTATTTTAATTATCCCTTTCACCCTTGCTATCATTAAATATCAATTCGATATCATTCAAACCTAGAGAGAGAGAGAGAGAGAGAGAGAGAGAGAGAGAGAGAGAGAGAGAGAGAGAGAGAGAGAGATTTCGTTAACAAGAAAATAAAAACTGGCCTGAAAATAATAGAAATATCCTGACAGCTCTGTGGGGGCTTGGAGTTCATCTGTAAGTTGTGCTTTCTTATAAACAATACCATATGAAGCTGAGACTCTGTGTAACAGCTGAACTGTTACACAGAGTAACACACTGTTAACGTACACGCGTTACACACACACACAGGCGTCCACTACGTTCGCTCGTGGCACTTTTCACCCGTCACCCATGTCATCTGGTGTACTCGCAATACGCGTGTCTGTAAGCACGCCTATTAATCAGACTTTATGCTGGCACAGGCGACGCATTCTAGGCGTTTAAGTATAGTGTGCTGGCATAAAATACCCCTCATACACACACACACACACACATACACACAGGGAGGGACACACACACACAGGGATGGACACACATAGACACACACTCACACACACACACATAGACACACACACACACACATACACACAGGGACGGACACACATAGACACACACTCACACACACACACACACACAGGGATGGAAACACATAGACACACACACACACACACACAGGGATGGACACACATAGACACACACACACACACACACACAGGGACGGACACACATACACAGGGACGGACACACACACACAGGGATGGACACACACACACAGGGATGGACACACATAGACACACACACACACACACACACATAGACACACACACACACACACACAGGGATGGACACACATAGACACACACACACACACACACACACACAGGGACGGACACACACACACAGGGATGGACACACATACACACACATATACACGCACAGGGACGGACACACACACACACAGGGACGGACACACACACACAGGGATGGACACACATACACAAACACACACACACACACACAGGGACGGACACACACACACACACACACAGGGATGGACACACATACACAAACACACACACAAACACACAGGGACGGACACACACACACACACACACAGGGATGGACACACACAGACACACACAAACACACAGAGAGAGAGACATGGACACACACACACACTCACACTCACAGGGACAAACAGCTCAGAGTGGAGCAAGTAACATACTCTTGAGGGTTTCTTTCTTTTTAGATAAATGTGTTTTTTTGTAGCAGAGCGATCATGTTTTCAGGTTCAGGTCGGAGCGGTTTGTCCCGTCTGTGTGAGAACACGGTGACCTCGTCCTGCTGGGCACAAAATGTGTCTATTTCAGGGGGAGACAGCAGGTCAACAGAGGAGGTGAACATCATCTGAAAGATGAGAACCTGAAGATTAATTTAAGATGCGGCACACACACACACACAGGGACGGACACACACACACACACACACACACAGGGACGGACACACACACACTCACACACACACACACACACACACACACACACACACAGACACACACACACACACACACACATATACAAATATACACACACACACACACACACACAGGGACGGAGACACAGGGTCTGCTGTTAAATTATTACAATATTGGGGATTTATTACATTATCAGGACTTGATCGTGTAATAACCTCCCATTGATGTTATACTTTATTACATTATTCTTAAAAGTGCATTACATTATTGGGAATTTATTACATTATCAGGTTCTACAAGCATTATTTAACCTCCTTCCAAACCAGATATCATGACCTGGTTGGTTCCGATACATGAAGTTCTTCCAGTCTCCTGCAGAGTTGAAGAGGTTTAGATTTGTGTTTGTGACCTTCTCAGATTATAAATAATAAATAAACTGAACTCTCCGTGTGTTTTATTCTGCAGAAGGCAGTATCCCCTCCAGTGCCGTCTCTAGTGCCGGGCCCTCCTCCCCGACCACAGAGAGCTCGGGGCTCAACTTCAGCTTCAGTGAGTAGAAAACTGAAAACACACGAGGACTTCTGGATGTCTGAGGGCTCCATCTGAAGACCTTCATCTCCTCCTCTTCCTCCTCCTCCTCCCCTCCTCTGTCCTGATAGTCCGGCGGCTGAGGACCAGATTTGAGAAGAAAGTAGACACGTCTGACAAAAGCACCACATTTTTTCCACATCCTCTCCACCACCATAAGTTTCAATTTTTGATAAGAGCCACTTCATCAAGATTGTGGATCAGAGATGGCAGCCATATGAAATCTATGAGAACCAATATATCTTCCAAGCCACTTAGAAGGTCAATCTTGGTGTCAAAATCTACATTTTTTTCTGGGTCAAGGAATCATTTATGCACAATGGAATTGCAAATATCTTTGTAAATTTAACAAATAATACAAGTGAAGCTAATAAAGTTCAATAAAATTCAAGCATGTTATTCATTTTTCAGAATATATGTACCGTATATGACCTATGAGAACCAATATGTCTTCCAAGTCACTTAGAAGGTCAATCTTAGTGTCAAAATCTACATTTTCTGGGTCAAAGAATCATTTAAAGCTGTTGAGAATATCACTAGATGTTTATTTGATCAAATAGATATGTTCATTTTCACTCAGACTGGAAGGCAACTCACTTCAAGTGCTGCAGCAGGAAATCCTGAGTTGAAAATGTTTGGAATATGTGTTCACGGGAGAGTGATTATTTGTCATTTGTCATTGGTCATTTTGTCTCTTTTTTGGTCATTTTTACATCTATTTTTGGTCATTTTGTCTCTTTTTTGATCATTTGTACATCTATTTTTGGTCATTAGCTGCCATGTACAATCATCTAGTGAATAAATTAAATGATTCTTTGACCCAGAAAATGTATATTTTGACACCAAGATTGACCTTCTAAGTGGCTTGGAAGATATATTGGTTCTCATAGATTTTATATGGCTGCCATCTCCGATCCACAATCTTGATGAAGTGGCTCCTACCAAAAAATTGAAACCTATGGTGATAGAGAGCATGTGGAAAAAATGCAGAGCTTTTGTCCGGCGTGTCCCCTTTATTTAGCGAAGCCGCTGGACTATTCTGCTCACACTCACATTGACAAAAACCCAGAGGAGGCGAAAACACCAAACTCAACAGCTCACATGAGCTAAAACACTGGAGCTGCAGCCTTTAAACCCTCATCAGTGAAGCTGAAACATTCACACCTGTTGTGCCTTCAGTTTCATTTTGAAGCTGCAGACACTGAAACAACAGCAGAGCCTGTTTGTTTCTGTTTTTTAAGCCCAAATGCTGTTTTTTGCTAAATATCCTCCTCACCAGCTGCCTCTTCTGACCTGAAACGTTTCACAGACTGAGTCACAGTCGACCGTCACTCATCTGCATCTGAAATATTTTGATTTTTCTTCTTCAACGTGGCAAAACAAGCTCATCCAGACTGAAAGAGATCAGGGAATCTGAATCTGAGAGTGAATTTTATTCATATTTTATATCACATCAGCTGAAAGTTTGAAAGTAAAGGAATAGTTTGGGATATTTGGGTAAATTTTATTCACTTTCCTTACAGAGAGTTGAGATGAAATGATCACGTCTGTCTTTGAATCTGAAGCCTCAGCCAGCAGGAGGTTATTCCCTTTACATTTGGAGCGTCTACTTTCAAATTAAATCACGTTTTTCTACAGAGTTTCTCACACTGCAAAAGAAACTATATTAAAGTCTTTCCACTGCTCCAACAAATGAGAGAAATCTGTCGGTTTAAGGACCCCAGGATGCACAAAGATTCACACACAAGAGGACACAATAACACGTTTTACTGCAGGAGATAAACTGTGAGGTTTCTGCACAAAGCTGCATTGTAAAAGTGCATAAAGTTGCATGTCACGTCTAAAAAACTGAATATATTTAATTAAGGATCATATGAAACGTGGAAAGGTTTTCCACACAGATTTTTGTCTTCTTGTCTCAGCTCACAGGCTGTTTAGGGATTCACACACAAGAGGACACAACAACACATTTACTGCAGGTTACAGCATAAACTTATTTTCATTCAGATATCTGCAGGTCAGTTATTAACCAGAGGAGGGATTTTAGGATGCCTTATCACAAATATATGGTGCCTCACACGGGGCACCAATAATGTAGGGATTTTATCTTTAACAGTTTTAGGATGCCTCACGCAACGGGCGTCCAAATTGTAAAAAAGACTGCTTAGGGACCCCAGGATGCATGCAGATTCACATTCAAGAGGACACAATAATACATTTACTGCAGGTTACAGCATGTCTGTAAAAAGACTTGTGGGGAAACATAGAACTTATTTTCATTCAGATATCTGCAGGTCAGTTATTAACCAGTGGAGGGATTTTAGGATGCCTTATTACAAATATATGATGCCTCGCACGTGGCACCAATAATGTAGGGTTTTAGAATGCCTCATGCAACGGGGCGTCAAAAATGTAAAAAGACTGTTTAGGGACCCCAGGATGCACAACGATTCACACACAAGAGGACACAATAACACATTTACCAGTGTGCACAAATATTCAAAAACAATAGGATAAAATAACATCTTTTATGCATGAGAAAAACTGCAGATTTCCGCCTTTGATAAAAAGCAAATGAGAAAAACCTGTCGTCTGCTGCTTTCACTCAATTAGCATAATAAATAAAAATCATTATTTTCATTTAATTTATGGTGCAAATATCTTTATGTAGCCTCTGTGAAGGAAAACAAAAAATTCAAGCACTAGGAGACAGTTAAGGTAGGAAAATGTAATGTAATATAAAGCAGTGAGGCTCTCTGAAATATGTTTTCTCCTTTATTTCTTTGTTGCACTTGAATGCACCATTCAGTCATCAACCTGCAGGTTATTTGTGGTTATAAATCATCCAGACAGCTGATTATAGAGAGGACAGAATAAGAAGAGTCTGCAGCTTGATGTGTAAGAAAAAGCTGCATGACGCCAAATATTTAAAAACTTATTTGGTTGTATGAGAAGGTGTTTTTAGGCTCTACAGCTGAGATTTTGCGCTGAAATAAGCTGAATAACTGCTGGATTTATCTTCATATAGCATGTAGATGTCTCTCTTAAATAAGTTTTCTCCTGCATTTACGAGATGCACGTAAATGCACCTTTCAGTCATTGATCTGCAGGTTATTTACGGTTTTTAATCATCCAGAGAGTCTGATTATATAGAGGACAGAATATGAAGTCTTTACAGCTCGATGTGCACGAAAAAGGCCGAAGAGCAATAAACTTATTTGGTTGTATTTGAAGGTGTTTTTAGGCTCTAGAGGTGAGATTTAATTCCTCGCTGGCTTTTTATCAGATTCTTGTGCTAAAATAAGCTGAATAACTGCTGGATTTATCTTCATATTTAGCGTGTAGACGTCTCCAGACAAGACAGGTGTCAATCATCTCGTACAACTCTTGGAAAGAAAGTAAATAAAAGTATTCCCAAAAATGTCAGACTGTCCCTTTAAGACTTCAGGAATTTACCTTTTACTTTACAGTTAACAAAGTCTGCAGAAAAATGTCCTGTAACTCTATAAACATCAGGAATTTGACATGTAAAGATGTGAGAGATTTTAAACTAACTCCTGAGAAATATCAGTTATTGTTTCAGTGTTTGGCTGCTTCACTCTCCAGATCTTTACTTTTAAATCTTTCCACCAACATAATAGGAATTATTTCTGCAGGTATTATCATATAAAACTGGAGCCAGCGCCATCAAACTGTTTAAATGATCTTTATCTGCTGTTAAATAGAAACATTTTGTCTGTAAATGTGCCTTTAACTGATTATCTAACAGAGTATTTAGACACTGTGGCTCCCTGCTGTATTTTATTTTGAAGGGTTTTTATAATCAGAACAACTCTGAGAGAATCTGTAGTTTTACTTCAGAGTTAAAGGGAAAAACCACTGAAAATGTTTCTCTGCTGTCACCAAATTATATGTTTATTTTCATTTAAAATGAATGAAATCAATGTTTCTAATGATTTAACGACGATACTCAGGTAGATGTGACGGCGTGTTCGGGCCATTGTAAATAAAAAGTAATAACTGTTGATTCTGGGCTAAAATTATTAATGATAAATAAAAAAGTTAATCTTCTGCAGCGTTGTATAAATGAAACAATGTTTGACAGGGAAAAACAAAGTGTTTTTTTTTTTTATTTTAATCTGAGAAGTTCCAATTTTACTTTAATTTACTTTATTTCATCTCAGAATTTCAGCATTTTTTTTTATCTCTGAGAATTTAGTTAGTTCGTTTTTTCAAAAATAATTTTAACTATTTCATCTATGAAAGTTGTTGAGGTTTTTTTCATGAATTGACAAACTTTAGTCTCAGAGAATTTTTTTTTCTCATAAAATTACAACGTTTTTATTATGAATTTACTTTATTTAATCTCAGATTTTCAGGACTTTTTTCTCATAAATTTACTTTTATCTCTGAGAATTTCTGAGTTAGTTTAAAAAAATCATTTTAACTATTTAATCTTTGAAAATTGTTGAGATTTTTCTCATAAATTTACAGCTTGAAATTCTCCTTGTCTCCTCTCCTCTACTTTGTAACTTTTATTTTAATATAAATGTTTACCGTATTATTTTTGTACTGTGGCCCTGATACTCCGTCGTTGGTATAATTATCATGAATCTGCAGATATAAATGAGTTTTCTAACCTTTGACTGAACTGGGTCCAATCACTTTCAAACAGCTTTAAAATGACTAAATTTACTTTCAACTCCAAAGAAAAACTTTTAATACTTTGACCAAAACTGGTAGAGATTAAGCTCCATCATAAACAACGAGTCAGTTTTATTATTATTATTATTATTATTATGGAGCTCTGAGATGAATTCTTTATTATTTTCTGTCTGTGAAACTGAACGGACTCCTGCTGAGAACAAACACAAAGTTTTTAGGTAGAAATAGAATTGATGATTTAATTTTGTACCTGAAGGTTTTCAGATTGTAGATGATTGTATTTATGTTTTATTTCATGTTTTATTTAATGTCAGCCAAAGAGGAGGTGTGTGTGTGTGTATGTCAACATGTGTGTGTGTGTGTGTGTGTGTGTGTGTGGCTGCTGGAGAACAAACTTTTAAATGTAAAATGTGTAAAAATGTTTCAGTTAGAAAGATAATAAAAGAATATAAAACAGTGAAAAGGTTCTTCGTGTTTGTCTGTTCAGCTGGTTGTATATTAATGGCTTTTAATATAATTTCAATTATTTAATCTCTGAAAATTGTTTAGTTTATAACTTTAATCTCAGAGATTTTTTTATCATAAATTTACAACTTTAAATTCTGAAATTCTGATTTTTTTTCTCATGAATTTATTTTTATATAATGATTTATTTCGATTATATTATTTGATGGGGTTTTTTCTAATAATTTTAACTATTTTATCTTTGAAAATTGTTGATTTTTAGCTTTTTTTTTCATTAATTGAAAATTTTAATTTGAATTGCAGATTTTTTTTTTCTCATAAATTTACAACTTTAAATTCTGAGTTTTGGTTATGAATTTACTTGATTTAATCAAGTTTAATTTAATTAATTTATTATTTATTTATTAATTAATTTAATTTAATTTTCTTTTATCTCTGAGAGTTTTTAAAAATAATTTTAACTATTTAATCTCTGAAAATTGAGTTTTTTTCTGATGAATTTATTTTTATTTAATCTCAGAGAATTTCCCTTTTATCCCTGAGAATTTTCGATTATATTATCTGATGGGTTTTTTTCTAATAATTTAAACTATTTTATCTCAGAAAATTATTATGGGTTTTTTTCATTAATTGAAAATTTTAATCCTGGAGAATTGCAGATTTTCCTCTTCATGTCTCCTCTGTCCTTCTCTTCTTTCTAGTTTCCTTGTCTCCTCACCTTGTTCCTCATCTTCTTTCTCCTCTCATGTCCTTCGTTCCTTTCCTCGTTTCCTTATCTTGCTCCTTCTTTCCTCCCCTACTTTCTTGCCTCCTTGTCTCCCTTGTTTCTTCTCCTTCTCTCGTCTCCTAGTTTCTCCTTCCTGTTTTCTCTCCTTCTGTCCTCTTCTTGTTTCCTTATCTTACGTCTTCTCTCCTAGTTTGCTCTCTTATCCCCTTTCCTTGTTTCCTCCCCTAGTTTCTAGTCTCCTTGTTCCTCTCCTTAATTGCTCTTGTTTTCCATCCCTTCTCCTCTCTACCTTCTAGTTTCCTCCTTCTCTCCTCCTCCTCCTCCTCCTCCTCCTCTCCTCTTCTCATCCTCCTCTCCTCTTTGTCTCCTCTCCTTCTTTCCTCTCCTCTCCTTGTTTCCTCTCCTCCTCTCTTTGTCTCCTCCCCTTGTCTCCTCTCCTTCTTTCCTCTCCTTCCTTTGTATCCTCCTCCTCCTCCTGTCCTCTTCTACTCCTCATCTCCTCTCCTTCTTTCCTCCTCTCTTTGCCTCCTCTCCTTGTCTCCTCTCCTTCTTTCCTCTCCTCTCCTTGTCTCCTCTCCTCCTCTTCTCCTCCTCCTCTCCTTATCTCCTTTCCTATCTTCCCCATGTTTTCTCCTTTTCCTTCCCCTCTTCTCTCCTTATCTCTTCTCCTCCTCCTCTCCTCTTCTCCTCCTCTCCTCTCCTTATCTCCTTTCCTATCTTCCCCATGTTTTCTTCTTTTCCTTCCCCTCTTCTCTCCTTGTCTCCTCTCCTTCTCTTCTCTCCTCTCCTTGTCTCCTCTCCTTCTTTCCTCTCCTCTTTGTCTCCTCTCCTCTCCTTCTCTCCTCCTCTTTTTGTCTCCTCTCCTTCTCTCATCTCCTCATCCTCCTTCTCTCCTCTCCTTTTTTCCTCTCCTTGTCTCCTCTCCTTCTTTCCTCTCCTTTCCTTGTCTCCTCTCCTATCTTCCCCATGTTTTCTCCTTTTCCTTCCCCTCTTTCTCTCCTCCTCCTCCTCCTCCTCCTCTCGTCTCCTCTCGTCTCCAAACAGTGTTTTAGAAAAGTGATGACTCACGCCTCCTCTTATTGCTCCACTGCGTTACCATGGTGACGCCCCCATATGTGACTGACTCCCCCTGGGTGAGAGAGAGAGAGAGAGAGAGAGAGAGAGAGAGAGAGAGAGAGAGAGAGAGAGAGAGAGAGAGAGAGAGAGAGAGAGAGAGAGAGAGAGAGAGAGAGAGAGAGAGAGAGAGAGAGAGAGAGAGAGAGAGAGAGAGAGAGAGAGAGAGAGAGAGAGAGAGAGAGACGCCGACTCACCGGAAGCCAAACACTGATGTCATTCTTTCTGTCTGGAGGTTTTTTCTCTCTCCTGCTTTATTTCCCACACACACACACACACACACACACACACACACTGCTGGTTGTTTCATTCACAGATCTCTGCTTTCTGTCTGTCGTTGCTGTTCGCTGGTTTGTTTGTTTGTTTGCAGGTTTTTTTTTCTCCAGTAAATAAAAAGGAAAAATGTTATTAATGCCTCCGGCTACAAAAATATCTCAACTCAACCTTCAGATGTTACAAAGTTTATTTAAAAAGTCCGTAGAGCTTCTCAGGTAGAGAAACACACTGGGTGAGTTTCTGTTTTTCCTTTTGAAGCATTCCTGTAGAAACAGAACACAAAAAAAATCATCTGAAAAATGAAAACGAACAAAAAAGACGTGTAATTACCAATAAAAAGACACTAAATGACCAAAAAAAGATGTAAAATGACCAGAAAAGACCTATAATGACCAATAAAAAAGACGCAAAATGACCCAAAAAGAAACAAATTGACCAAAAAAGACAAAAAAATTACCAAAAAAGACTTATAATGACCAATAAAAAGACACAAAATGACCAAAAAAAGACGTAAAATGACCAAAAAAGACGTATAATGACCAATAAAAAGACACAAAATGAACAAAAAAGACGCAAATTGACCAATAAAAAGACACGTAATGACCAAAAAAGACACAAATTGACCAAAAAAGATATACAATGACCAAAAAAGACACAAATTGACCAAAAAAAGACGTATAATGACAAATAATGACACAAAATGACCCAAAAAGAAACAAATTGACCAATAAAAAGACACAAAATGAACAAAAAAAAGACGTAAAATGACCAAAAAAGACGTGTAATGACCAATAAAAAGACACAAAATGACCCAAAAAGAAACAAATTGACCAAAAAAGACACAAAATTACCAAAAAAGACTTCTAATGACCAATAAAAAGACACCAAATGAACAAAAAAAAAATGTAAATTGACCAAAAAAGACGTATAATGACCAATAAAAAGACAATTGATAATGATTTTTGGTTATTATCAAGAAAACCATTGAAAAGGCCTAGAAAAATAATGATCTAATGACTTTTTTTATACCATGACTGTATTTTGGTTCTGAGGTTAACATCCAGTATTTTATCTCTTTCGTCTCTTCCTGTTAGTGAACATGGAGGTCGGCGTTGGGAGGACAGTAACGACCAGCTGTGAGGAGAGAATCACCTCCTCCTGCGTCAGGAGGCAGGAAGGCGTCCGCTCAGACCTTGAGTGGACGCCCACACCGTCCTCCAGAGCCAAAATGCATCGTCATAGTAACCCGGAGGAGGGGGGGGGGGTGAAGGGGGGGTTGTTTTGCTGGTCGACGTGGCAACGTTAACCACCTCACAGATCAGACTGACTGAAGATAGTTAGAGATGGAAAAAGGTTGGTCTGATTTTCTTTCTGCTCCAGATGAAACCAGAGAGAAATAAATAAACCAGGACTCGATCATGTGTCTGTAATGGATCCAGCAGCAGCAGCAGGTGGAGGTGTGGAGGTTTGGATCTATAAGGTTGATTCCAGATTGATTTGTCCCTCAGAGAGTTCACTTCACTGAGTCCCTCTGTTTCTCTGCTCAGTCAAACATCTGCAGCTTTAAGTTCTTCTGACAGGAGACGAGTGAGAGTTAAACTTTATTTTCCACCAAAAAAAGACACAAATTGACTGAAAAAAGAAATAGAATTACCAAAAAAGACGTATAATCACCAATAAAAAGACACAAAATCACCAAAAAAAGACGTAAAATGACCAAAAAAACCTATAATGACAAATAAAAAAGACACAAATTGACCAAAAAAGACACAAATTGACAAAAAAAGATGCATAATGACCAATAAAAAGACACAAAATGACCAAAAAAGACACAAAATGACCAAAAAGACACAAATTGACCAATAAAAAGACACAAAATGAACAAAAAAGACGTATAATGACCCAAAAAAAGACACAAATTGACCAAATAAAATACATATAATGACCAAAAAAGACGTATAATGACCAAAAAAAGACACAAATTGACCATAAAAAGACACAAAATGACCAGAAAAGACATTCATGTGTCTGTAATAGATCCAGCAGCAGCAGCAGGTGGAGGTGTGGAGGTTTGGATCTATAAGGTTGATTCCAGATTTATTTGTCCCCGTCCAACCTCTCGTTGAGTTCACATCACTGAGTCCTTCTGTTTCTCTGCTCAGTCAAACATCTGCAGCTTTAAGTTCGTCTGACAGGAGACGAGTGAGAGTTAAACTTTATTTTCCAGCTGATAAATCAAAGCTGAGCAACAAGATGCACTGCCAGCTCCCCCAACTCAAACTTCATTTACAGATTTACTGCAAAAAAAAACCCCATAAAGCTATCGTTTGTTAACCCTCTAACCTGAAAACTGAAACTTATGTTTTCTTTTAACCCTGTGGAGTGTCCAAAAGCTCCAAATAATCCAGACTTGTTGCCTCCATCAGACTAGAAAACAAAGCAGCGTGGAGCCCTACTGTAAATTGACCTCTAAAGTTCTGGCTGTAAACTCCATGAGGCCAGTTTCAGTTTGATGATGATATACCAAGTAAAACTGGAGACAAGCTCAAATAGATTTAGTATCAAATGATAGAACTGGATGGAACCCTCTTATATGTTAGATTTGACACCTTTGGTCACATTTGACACATTTACAATTCTTTATTGAGCATGATAGAGTTTTGAAAGTTAAAAAAAAAGATTCAAAATCACATTTTATGTTGGACTGAATTACTAAAAAAGGCACAAAATGACACAAAAAAAGACAGGATTTCATGTAAGTATTTCAGTATTTGTCAAAAACAACCTCACTGCTGTATTTTTTTTTAACTGCTTTTAGTTGTTTTTAGGGCAGAAACTGTGAGCAACAAAATCTGGGAGACTCTGCAGCTGAAGTCATCATGAAGACCAAGAATTTAACTTACAGTAGTATACTTTGTCCAAAAATAGCGAGAAAACACCATATTATGGGATGTCCAAATATGACCCTCAAAGAAAAAAGTCATACTATAGCATGTCGATTTTTGTCAAAAATGTTTAAATTTTGAAATGCCTAGAAAATGCCTAGAAAATGCTTAAACTGCGTCAATTACAGTTAATTGATACGTATAGTAGTATAGTTTGTCCAAAAAACAAGAAAAACACCATATTATGGGATGTCAAAATATGACCCTCCAAAAAAAAGTCATACTATAGCATGTCGATTTTTGTCAAAAATGGTCCAATTTTAAAATTCATAAAAATGCTTAAAATGAGTCAATTATAGTCAGTTGATACATATAGAAGTATAGTTTGTTCAAAAATAGCGGAAAAACACTTAATTATGCGATGTCCAAAAATGACCCACCAAAAAAAAGTCATTCTATAGCATGTCGATTTTTGTCAAAAATGGTCACATTTTAAAACGCCTAATAAAGGTTAAAATGGGTCAATTATAGTCAATTGATACGTATATTAGTATATTTTTTCCCAAAAAAACAAGAAAAACACCATATTATGGGATGTCTAAAAATGACCCTCCAAGAAAAAAGTCATACTATAGCATGTCGATTTTTGTCAAAAATGGTCAAATTTTAAAATGCATAAAAATGCCTAAAACTGCTTAAAATGCATCAATTTTGGTCAGTTGATATAGTAGTATAGTTTGTCCCAAAAAAAACACGATATTATGGGATATCCAAAAATGACCCTCCACAAAAAAGTCATACTATAGCATGTTCATTTTTGTCAAAAATGGTCAAATTTTAAAATGCCTAAAACTGCTTGACATTGGTTAATTATAGTCTGTTGATACATATAGTAGTCTAGTTTCTCAAAAAACGATAACAAGAAAAACACCATTTCATGGGATATCCAAAAATTACTTGTGTTTTTTGTAACTTTTTGTGTGTGTTTTGGATTATTTTTCATTTTTAGTGTTTTTTGTAATTTTTGTGTTTTTTTTTTTTTTTTTGGTGTGTTTTTGTCTGTTTTTTATTTGTGGTGTTTTTTATTTTTGGTTTGTTTTTCTGTGTTTCTTGTGTGTTTTTTCTGTGTTTCTGTGTGTGTTTTTGTTTTGTTTTTACGTGTTTTTTGTATTTTTTGTTTGTGTGTTTTTGTGTGTTTCAAATGTTGATCCAGTAAGTCAAAATGACAAAATAATAATCAGGTGAAGTTGTGCTGAAAAAGATGACACCAGCATGACAAAAACAAACAAAATAGCCCCAAACATTAAATAAATAAATAAATAAATAAATAAATAAATGAAAGAGTCAGGAGACGTGTGAAGATTTAAATGTACTTTAATTGATGATCACCAGGCTGTTTCCCTTTTACAATGAATCTGCAGGAGTTCTAGTTTACCAGTTAGATTTAAAGAGACAGAGATATTGAATATTGCACTGAGGAAGAAAAACATAACTAAGATTATTACAATGCAAAAGAAAAGAGAGAGAGATAGAGAGATAGACAGAGAGAGAGAGAGAGAATAAACAGCGTCTTCTTAACAACATGTTAAACAATAAAAGCACAGCCCAGTATTATATTATTATATTACTGTAGGTCAGTTCATTAAGACAAGTTTTTTTGCAGAGATTTTTCAGATTTTAATGCAATCTTTTGTGTTTACTGTAATTTTGTGTGCGTTCATTTTTTTACGTGTTTTTTTTTGTAATTTTTTGTTTTTATGTGTGTGTTCTGTGTGTTTTTTTTAAACATTTTGGTGTGTCTTGTGTGTTTTTTTTACGTGTTTCTGTGTGCTTTTTGTAAAAAGAAAAGTGTTTTTGTATGTTTTTTGTAATTGTGTGTGTGTTTGTTCTTTTAGGTGTTTTTTTGTTTTTATCAGTTTTTTGTATTTTTTCATTTTTTTGTAATTTTTGTGTGTGTTTTATGTGGTTTTTATGTGTGTTTTGTGTGGGTTTTTTTTTTTTTTTGTCATTTTTGGTGTGTTTTTGTGTGTATCTTGTTTTTTATGTGTGTTTTTGTTTTTTTACGTGTTTTTTGTAATTTTTTGTGGTTTTTTTCGTTCCAAATTTTGATCCAATAAGTCAAAATGGTGAGGTTGTGCTGAAAAAGATGATACCAGCATCACATGGTAATCATTATTTAAGTTGCATATACAGGCAGAATGAAAAAGAGTCAAAAACCAACAAAATAGCCCCAAACTCCAAAGGGTTAATAAATAAATAAATAAATAAATAAAAGAGTCAGGAGACGTGTGAAGATTTAAATGTACTTTAATTGATGATCACCAGGCTGTTTCCCTTTTACAATGAATCTGCAGGAGTTCTAGTTTACCAGTTAGATTTAAAGAGACAGAGATATTGAATATTGCACTGAGGAAGAAAAACATAACTAAGATTATTACAATGCAAAAGAAAAGAGAGAGAGATAGAGAGATAGACAGAGAGAGAGAGAGAGAGAATAAACAGCGTCTTCTTAACAACATGTTAAACAATAAAAGCACAGCCCAGTATTATATTATTATATTACTGTAGGTCAGTTCATTAAGACAAGTAGCTTTTTTTTTGCTTTTTTTTTCAAATATACCTCTTTAAAATAGCATTGTATTTTTTATCATTATTATTATTATTTCCATGTTAAACAATTACATTCAGGATTATAACTAAATCAATCACATGCAGAGATTAATGGACGATGATCCGTAGTGTGATCAAATGAAATCTTCGTTTCAATGCAGGATGGCCATGAAACTAAACGCAAAGATGCACGGTTTTATTTTTATTTTTTCATTCTGTGTCTTGTCTGCGGTTTGTGTGAGTTTTCTCGGCTCGAGGAGAAGTTAGCAGTTTATAATACTGTCACTAAAAACCAGCTGAAAGTTTGTTTGTTTGTTTGTTTATCTTTCAGACGTACGCAAATATAAACGTACAACGAGTCGCGTTGGTTTAATTTCACAGATGTTTTTTTTGTTTTGTTTTTTTGAGTCTGCATGTGTTTCAAGTCATATTCAGGAAAAGGAAAAGTTGCAGCTGCAGTTAGTTCTGTTTCTGTTTATGTTGTTGTTTGTTGTTGTTGTTGTTTGTTTTGGGATTGTTACGTTCTGTCGCGTCACAAATCTTCAAACTTTTTCTCCCCTGGAGCAGATCTGAACTCTGCTCACTCTGCAAAAAAGGTAAAAAAACAAGATAAAAACACTAAATCTGAGGGGAATTATTCCGCTGCATGCACAGATTTGATCTTGTTTTAAGAGTTAATTTCTTATTTTAAGCGTACTTTTTAGATTTAATAAATTTTAATTTAATAAATCTTGTCAAGGTAAATTATCTGTCCATGCAGCAGGATAATTCCCCTCAGATTTAGTGCTTTTATCTTGTTTTAAGACCTTTTTTTTTGCACTCTGCGCTCCCTAAAGTGTTTCTGTCCGGGCTGGTGTGAGTAGTTTATTGTGTTTTATTTATTTATATATATTTTCTCTATTGTTTTGTATCCAGCAGCATCGTACGGTCGAACCAACTCTACATTCAGAAAAATAGATCTCCTCTATAGTGCATTCGGCTCCTGTACAGTCATACAGTTCAGTATTGATAATTCACAGCGTTCTTCTGAGGCCTTGAACGTCTCAAGGCTGGGTTTTTGGAATCTGCCAACTTAAAAACATTATTCACAGACAGCAGGACGAATCCTGCTGCCATCCGTCCACACAGCAGCAGCAGCAGCAGAGGGGGAACAGGACGCTTTGCTTGTTTTTAATGGAGTCGTTCCCCTCAAGTTCATCAGTTTCATAATTAATATACAACCTGCATCAAACTCTCCCCACTGGGATCAAAACTAAAGCTGTTATCAGCAGGAGGTGCATAAAGGAGGATGAGGAGGACGAGGTGTGACGGTAGTCTGAGCGTTGGGACGGGGAGGACATGGCACTGGTCCCAGCTACCAAACAAACAACAATCAGTCTGTCATTAATAATAAGATCCTCCATCACAACTCTAAAAACTCAGTAACACGCGTGCAATGCAATTCATATGTTTCCTCTTTAGAAGAAATGTGCATAAAAAGCTTTTTTTCTGGAGAAAATGAAAAACAGAATTAATTGCAGATGTAAATTTGTTATTCTAAGGAGAAGAAATGGCCTCGTGCACGCATCGTTTGTGCAGATTTGATCTTAAATTGTGCGTAAAAACAATCAAATAACATAAAAGTAATGCAGTGGAAGTTAATTTTGACTGTCAGACGGGTCGAATTCTTTTCATTCAACCAGGAAAACTGCTATATATTTTATATCTGGAAGTAGTTTTTAAACGTAACAATCCATCTATTTTGTTTGCATCGCTTCGTGCATCATCACAAAATGTTTTTTTCCTAAAAGGCTTTTCTTTTTGGTGTTTACGCTGGTTTTACAGCATCAACTACTTTAAAACAGCGATCACGTGTTGAAAACAGAGCTTGTGACATCACATTTTGTAGGATATCGTGATGCAAAACTTTTCATAAAAAATCATACGAACCGTACGAACCATAATATCTGGTTTATATAAGATATTTCCTGGAGAAAATTAAGAACAGAATTAATTGCAGATGTAAATTTGTTATTCTAAGGAGAAGAAATGGCCTCGTGCACGCATCGTTTGTGCAGATTTGATCTTAAATTGTGCGTAAAAACAATCGAAGAACTTAAAAGTAATGCAGTGAAATGTAATTTTGTCAGACGGGTCAAATTCTGTTCCTTCAACCAGGAAAACTGTTATATATTTTATATCTGGAAGTAGTTTTTTAAACATAACCATCCATCTATTCTGTTTGCATCATCACAAAATGTAGTTTTTTTCCTAAAAAGGCTTTTTTTTGGTGTTTACGCTGGTTTTACAGCATCAACTACTTTAAAACAGAGATCATGGTGTAAAACAGCAGCGACGTGTTGAAAACAGAGGTTGTGACATCACATTTTGTAGGATATTGTGATGCAAAACTTTTCATAAAAAATCATACGCATCATACGAACCATAATATCTGGTTTATATCAGATATTTCCTGTCTGCTGCTCAATTTACTGCTGTTAAAAAGAGTTAAACAACGTGAGCCGATAATAGTTGATGGTTGTTTTTTTCGTAGATTTGAAGCCTCTCTCTTTGTAGACTTGGGACTTTTTTTAATATTTTGAATATAATACAGGCAAAAGTAGCAACTTTTCAATATAAACGATTATAAATCTATGTGCCTTGATGATGCAGTTCTTTATATTTCGCCATTATATTGTGAGTTTAACAGAAAAGTACTATTGTAACAAGTTTGATGTTTGCAGGGAGAAATAAGTAAAGAAACAATATGACTTTTAAAAAGAGTAATGACTAATAAATAACATTTTTAGTTACATTTATCTGGCATCCAAGTTAAGATCAAACACGTCACATTTTCCTCTGATTGATGAACAAAAATAATAGAAAAAAAAATCAGAAAATCGTGATGAATCGACCCTCCAGTCCGACTGAACACACAGAAAACTCTCTCACCATCACAAATAAACTGCTGCGTTCATAAAAACAGCTGCTCACACACACACACACACACACGTAAAACTACCTTAAGAACATTCCTACTTTATATTTGCATCCAGTGCGTTATTATTATAATCATCATCATCTCATTCATGCTCATTCTATAAATATTACTCTGGGATGATTAATATTAGCTTCAATATTATCTCTATATGTTTGGAGGAACTTCTTTTCACACATTCTTTTATAATACAGAAACGTTTTCCTCCCTGTGCTTCCACTAAACTCTCCTCACTACATTCCTATTTGGTGCAACACTTTGCTCGAAGACATTCATGATTGTTTGAAAGTGGCTTTGTTTTTCTTTAATTAACGCCGAGTTAAGACGTCATGAACTATTTCAGAGTGTGGATATTCAGTGTTTGTGCGTTGTGATTGGTCCTTTTATTTCAAAGTGGTGTTCTTGTTTTTTTACCCTGCTTTCTGCCTCTAAAAAATGGCTGACATGTCCTTAAAACATCCCCCTCTCTCTCTCTTTCTCTCTCTTTCTCCAAAAACCACGAGCTAAAGGCACATGAGAGAAGCCTCCTGTCACTCATAAACCTCCAGAATAATAAATAGAAATATTGCCTCTCACTCCGAAGCTTCCTTTGCTACATTTGTCACATTTGTTTCCATCTCTTCGTGAAATATATCGACGTTAAAAAGTGTAGCTGAACAGGAGGAAATGACGGATAATTAAACCTTCTTATGGTCAGAAAAACTCCCTCTTAACAAGCTGCATCGTCACAAAATATATATAATTTCTTCACCATAAGCTCTGATAGGAACATTATGTTTCGTGATAAAGAGGAACCGTTACATCCAGCAGAGATATGATTACTGTACGGACACGCTCCTGTCTGCCTACACACTTCACTGAGCACAGACAGCCAAACAGTGTCGTAAACCCGCGGCGCAGAAAGGGTTAATTCCTCGCCGCCGCGGGGCTGAAAGAGTCCGAGCTAAAAGGCAAGCATCATGCACCAGCTAGAAGCCCAGAAGAAACATGTCAAACAACTTCAGGCACCGTCCGAAAAACTTCACCACGAATGACGAGAAGGAACTTTGTATTTTTTTTTAAAACATCTTTTTTTTGTTGTTTTTTTTTTGTCTTTTACGTTAACATCAATTTATGTCGTAATAATTTAAGTCGAGTTAATCCAAAAAAAGCTACGGTAGCGTGATCAGAAGTCGTCATGTGCACAAGATGGAAAATAAAAAGTCTAATCGTCTAAAGAAACACTGTCAACAAACAGTGTTTGGCACCTGGTTTGGCCTTTTAGATGAGAAATTTGCCACTTTTCTAATAGAGATTTTCAGTTTAAGAACGACTAAAGTTGATTAACTGTGGCGTCTGTTAGATATGAGGCAAAGAAAGCGCTGATGTGTGATTGTTAGGGCTGTCCCCTCTCTTAGTGGATTATTTCTCATTTTGGTGTTAATAGACTCATATTTCTTTAGTAGATTTGTCATTTTTTTATGTTTTTCGTCACGCTGAATGACTTATTTCCAGAGCAAGATGATGCTTTTGCAGGATTGTTTGTGGAGAAACTTGATCGATTTGTGATTTCATTCAACAAATCGATAAAATGTTCCACTAAGAACGCACGTCTTTAGTCGAGAACAGCCCTAACGGCTGCAGTAATGAAGATAAGACGAATCTTTTACCACGACTGTTGCCAGTATGAGACGTGTGGAGACTCACAGGAGGAAACAAACAGAAAGTACGGTATTATTGTCACAGAGAGCAGAAACCCAGAGATCAGCTAACAGAATCTAGTGTATCGAGGGCTGCAGCGGATGTTGGAGAGAGCGAGAAGCTTTGAAGGAGCAGATGAGGAGGAGGAGGAGGAGGAGGAGCAGCGGGGCTGGTGGAGCTCAGAACTCGATCTTGCAGGCGGGGAAGGACTCGTCCTGCATGACCACGGTGCTGCTGGAGGCCAGGACCATGATGTTCAGGTCCTGCTGCCTCTCGTGGGTCTGCTGGTACCAGTCCCGGGTCACCTCCGTGTCGTGGGTCGGGATCAGAGTCACCTGGAGGGACACGAGGAGACGGAGGGAGGAGGAACATCAGGGAGGAGGAACATCAGGGAGGTTCTCCAGCAGAACCACTACAGATGTTTTTACACACAACTGTTGCACACAGATGTTTTATAAAAACACTAATTCATCGAATGTTAAGTTTACTTTTTACTCTTTTCTAAATTTGTGTTATTATGTAGTATGACTCATGATAAAAATGTGTCAATTATCATCTGTTGATACATGCAGAAGCATTGTTTGTCTAAAAATAGCAAGAAAACATCAAAATATGGAATGTCCAAAAATCCATCCATTTTCTTCCGCTTATCCAGGGCCGGGTCGCGGGGGCAGTAGGCTAAGATGACCAAAAATGACTCTAAAAAAAAGGTCATACTATAGCATGCATATATCTGTCAAAAATGGTCAAATTTTAAAACGCCTAATAAAGGTTAAAATGGGTCAATTATAGTCTGTTTATACGTATAGTAGTATAGTTTGTCCAAAAATAGTGGAAAAACACCAAAATTTGGGATGTCCAAAAATGACCTGTTGAAGAAAAAGTCATACTATAGCATGTCGATTTTTGTCAAAAATGGTCAAATTTTAATTACAGTCTGTTGATACTACCCTTAGTTTGTCCAAAAATAGCGGAAAACACCATATTATGGGATGTCCAATAATGACTCTCGACAAAAAAAAGTCATTTGTCGTATTTTGTCAAAAACGGTCAAATTTTTAAATGCTTAAAAATGCTTAAAATGGGTCAATTATCGTCTGTTGATATGTATAGTAGTAGAGTTTGTCCAAAAATAGCAGAAAAACACCATATTATGTGATGTCCAAAAATGACTCATTGAAGAAAAAGTCATACTATATATAGCATGTTGATTTTTGTCAAAAATGGTCAAATTTTAAAATGCCTTAAATGCTTAAAATGTGTCAATTATAGTTATAAATTACATGTGAATGTGAACTACTAATATTATACTATGTTTTTTTTCCACATTTGAAGATTCACTTTGAACTTTTTTTTAACTTACTACACTGACTTTTTTTTTTTTTTATTTCGGACACACTATAAAAGTTTAAGTTAAGCAATTTGAATTGTTACTGAAATCAACCCGAGGCTTCAGAGCCACATGTGGCTCTTCGGCCCCTCTCCAGTGGATCCCTGTTGCCTTGACAAAACAAAAAAGGGAATTTGTCTACAATTTAATCCACATCATTGTAATTCTTCAATTGTAAAAATATGTATCCTATAGACTAGAAATATATATTTTAGTCGACTGAAATGTGCATCATAGCATTCATAGCCTATAACCATCTGGCCCTTCGCCTTTTCCTCAAAAAGACAGCTTTGTTTACATGAACTGCCAGTGCTTCACGATAACTGATTTGCTTGATTTTCAGCGAGAAATTGGCAGATTACTTTCATTATAAGGCTCAAAGATGGGGCTCCAGATGAATTTTTCTTTCTGATTTTTGGCCAAAAATGGCTCTTTTCATGGAAAAGGTTGCCGCCCCCTGTGCTAGATATATAAACTATCCTCGCCTTGAATGTAGATGTATGATAAGTGTCGTCATAGACTGGTGAAGGTGAATACCTGTAGATTGGAGCCCCACTGAGCCTTGCCCTCCAGCAGGGCGTCCAGGACTCCGCGGCTGGGCTCCCCGCTGCCCGGATCGTTCCCGCTCACAACGTAGTACGAAGCGCGCACTCTCTTGAAGAACTCCTGGTCCACGTTCTTGGCACTGCAGTGGTTGGGCACGTAGGCCAGGTCGACATAAACCGGCGGTCCGGGGGGGACGGCAGTGCTCGCTTTCTGAGAGTTGTTACCTAAAGGAGAAAGAAAACAGCGTTAGAGGGTAAAACTGCAAACTTTGTTCTCAATTTAACAAATTACATTTAGTGGGGCATGATCATGACATCTAGACGTAAAAACGAAGCAGCGTGGAGCCACAATAAGACACAAAATGATTAAAAAAAACACAAAATGACCAAAAAAAGACAAAATTACAAAAAAAAGACACAAAAAGACACAAAATGACTAAAATTGTTACGCTAAATACACAAGACACCAATAAAATTGTGTCCCACTAGAATAAAAAACAGAGTTGATGACAGGATCACACACAATCACAAGATCACATTTATGTTGGTTTTTCTTTGTTTCTTTTTGGTTCTAAATGTTGATCCAGTAAGTCAGAATAAAAAATAAATTATTATTATCAGGTCATATAGGTGAAAAAATATACCAACATGGCATTTAAACATTTTTTAAGTGGTGTATACAGGCAGGATGAAAAGGATTCAAAAATGGACAAAACAGCCCAAGACTCTATAGAGTTAACCCACCTGAACTGCTCTTGACGCCGTTGACCAAGCCCTTCCCCGGGTTCAGGATCTCGCTCCTGGATCCTTGGTTCTCGGACATCTTGATCAGCCGGGAGCTCCTGTCCGTGTCCTTCCTCCGGAGGGAGGCTGATCGAGGAGAGGCCGAGTCCTTGGAGGTCTGCTTCACCGGAGTGGAGGACCTCTTCCGGACCTCCCCCTTGCGGGCGGGGGAGGCGGACTTGGGTTTGCCCTTTCTGAGGCCCTTGGTGGTCTTGTGCTCCTTCTTCATAAGTTTCTCTGTGCTGTTGTGGTCATTGAGCAGAGCTTCTGGATCGACCATGCACACGTCCGGGTGTGGAGGGTGGGGGTGGGGGTCCTTCATCGGGGTGGGAGGGGGATCGTGAGTCTTCTGGGCCGACCTCGGGGACGGAGGGTGGTGGCCGCCACCAGCGCCAGATAACTTGTCCACCGGCAGATGTTCGGCATCTTCGTCCGAGTCCAGATTTCCTTCGGCCGTTATGGACGGACACTCCTCTGTTTCCGGGGGAACGTCAGAATCGGACTGCGACGGCAACGACTCGCTGGCCGACGTCGGAGGCGTTTCCTCTCCGGCTAACGTCACGGCCAGGCCGGACGACATGCCGCCAGGCTGCGGCGCCTGCGGCGGCCCCTGCCCAGCGTCTCCATGGTAACTCGGGGAGTGGTGGCGCCGCTGCTTGTGCGACCTCCTCTTCACGGAGTGCTGCTCCTGGTCGTCCTCGTCGCCGTCCTGGGAGCGGTCGCTGCGGCCGCCGTCCTCCTCGCCCTCGTCGCTGGAGAGCTGGTGAGGGCTCGGGTTGATGAACGACGGGGAAAGTTCTCCTTTGCGGTGCTTGTACTCGCAGGAGGAGTAGCCGGGAGGCGAGGCGCAGGAGGAGGTGGCTCCGGTGTCCAGGTCGGAGGGACGATCAGCCCTTACGCCTCCTTTGCTGGACGTTTCTGTGGGGTAGGATTCTTTTGAGGAGGGCGCCGAGGTAGCCTGGACACTGGTCATCCATTCCATCGCTTCCATCGCTTCTTCTTCTTCTTCCTCCTCCTCCTCCTCATCATCACCGTATCCTGGAGGAGGAGCACTGGGGCAGTCGTCAGGCCTCTGTAGCATCTCCCAGTCAGATATACTGCTCCTCCTCCTCACCTCTAACCTCTCCGCTGGCATCTCCAACAAGCTCTTCTCCTCTAGTCTTTCTGCCTCTCCTTTCTTACCATCTTCTGCCTTTTCACACATCTTTGGATCAGCTGTCGCCTTCTTCTCTTCGTCTTTACACGCCTTTTCCTCCACTTTCTTTTCCTCCTTGACTTCACTCGCCATCTTTTCAGCTTCCTTCAAAGGTGCAACGGCTCCAATCGTCTTTTCCTCTTTCATCTCCGGTGTTTTCTCCTCTGTTTTGGAGACATCTGTTGTGGTGCATGTGGTTTTTGTTGCTCCACTGTCACTCAGTGAAGTGGGAGAAGGTGTCTGTTGAGTTGTTTCCATCACTGAATCAGGTTTAGACACAACAGTCGTAGTTGTAACGGTGACAGTCTTCGTCTCTGTGGACTGCTTGGTGCTTTCCACCACATGTGACTCAGTTATCGATGAATAACTCTCCATTTGCTCAGCCACTTGGAATTTTTGACATTCAATACGACACGGTAGGGTACTGTCCTCCATTTCAAGTGTAACAGGCTCCTCTTCTTCCGATGACTCTTGGGACGCCTTTTCAGAGGAGTCAGCCCTTTGGAGGGGAGAGACATCAAAGCGAGCCTCAGATGTGGATAAACTCTCCGACACCTTTACTGGATCAATACCTTGTAAAGACAGTGCTGCTGCTGCTGCTCCTGCTGCTGCGGAGGTTGTAATCTTGGTTTCTAGCATATAAAAACTATCCGTGCTCGACTTGGTTGCAGGCTTTGCAGCGCCGGCTTGATCCTCAGTCTGTTTGGCAGTGGTAGACAAGGCTGGAGGTGATGGTTTGGTTTCATCAAACTGACCGGGTAAAGACACTTTCGCTACAGGTTTCGTCGCCACCTCCATGTACTCGTCTCTCTTAAAGCCTCCGTAGCAGGAGCCTGAAGACTCTTTCTTGAAAGACGACTCCTCTTTAGCTAAAGGTACTCCAGAGCTTGGTAACATCGTGAAAGATTGAGATTCAAACCTTTGGCTCGAAGGCGAGGATGCTGAGGTTGACGAGTAGCTGTATGACGTGGAGGAGTACGTTGAAGTAGAGTATGTTAAGGTGGTGTATGTGCAAGGTGATGAGGCGGTTTCCTTACGTTTTGTGGTGATATCAAGTGACTGCCTCTCATCCAGACTTTCTTCTTCTTCTCTTTGGCTGAAATATTTATCATCGCTAGGCTTGGACAGCTTAGAGGCATCTGAGGTTTCCTTCTTATCCTCCTTCGATCCTACGTGACTCTCCTCGCTGTAAAAATGCTCAGAATAACCTTCAGATCTGCTGTGTCCCATGTCAGCATAGCTAGCGCTTAGAGGAGGGGAGGGACTGGATGTAGGCTCGGGCGTGGACTCTGAATGGTACGGAGGCAAAAAGCTGCCTGTCAAGCTGCTTGTGGACGTTGGTTGACAGGTTTCCTTTGTCAGAAAGCTTGGTGACACTTGGTCGTCATCTTCTTTTCTCAACTTTAGTAATTCATAAGAGGGGGGGAAATCTCCCGCTGAGGACAGCCTTCTCTTTGTGGTTGGTTGAGGAGACAAAAGATATGTCTGTGTCATGTCTGTGTCCTCAGCTTTCTTTGTTTCAAGAAGTTTTGGAGCTTCTGATGGCGTGTCCATTCTGTCAGAACTCACTGGTGACGGACTTTTACCTACATCTTCACTCTTTGTCTCAGGAAGTTTGGATGCGGCTGAATCCTCTTCTTTGAGTGGTTTTGTGTCAGGAGATAGTGGTTTTGTTTCAGTGGATGGTGGTTTTGTGTCAGGAGATGGTGGTTTTGTGTCAGTGGATGGGGGTTTTGTGTCAGGAGATGGTGGTTTTGTTTCAGTGGATGGTGGTTTTGTGTCAGGAGATGGTGGTTTTGTGTCAGTGGATGGGGGTTTTGTGTCAGGAACTGGTTTTGTCTCTGTAGATGGTGGTTTTATGTCAGGAGATGGTGGTTTTGTGTCAATAGATGGGGGTTTTGTGTCAGGAGATGGTTGTTTTATGTCAGGAGATGGTGGTTTTGTGTCAATAGATGGGGGTTTTGTGTCAGGAGATGGTTGTTTTATGTCAGGGGATGGTGGTTTTGTCTCAGTAGATGGTGGTTTTGTGTCAGGGGATGGTGGTTTTAAGTCAGGAGATGGTGGTTTTGTCTCAGTAGATGGTGGTTTTGTGTCAGGGGATGGTGGTTTTAAGTCAGGAGATGGTGGTTTTGTGTCAGGGGATGGTGGTTTTATGTCAGGGGATGGTGGTTTTGTCTCAGTAGATGGTGGTTTTGTGTCAGGGGATGGTGGTTTTAAGTCAGGAGATGGTGGTTTTGTTTCAGTAGATGGTGGTTTTGTTTCAATTGATGGTTTTGTGTCGGGGGATGGTGGTTTTGTTTCAGTAGATGGTGTTTTTGTTTCCATAGATGGTTTTGTGTCAGTGGATGGTGGTTCTGTTTCAGTAGATAGTGGTTTTGTGTCAGTAGATGGTTTTGTCTCCGTAGATGGTGGTTTTATGTCAGGAGATGGGGGTTTTGTGTCAGTAGATGGTTGTTTTATGTCAGGAGATGGTGGTTTTGTTTCAGTTGATGGTTTTGTGTCAAGGGATAGTGGTTTAGTTTCAGGAGATGGTGGTTTTGTCTCAGTAGAGGGTGGTTTTGTGTCAGGGGATGGTGGTTTTATGTCAGGAGAGGGTGGTTTTATGTCAGGGGATGGTGGTTTTGTTTCAGTTGATGGTTTTGTGTCAAGGGATAGTGGTTTAGTTTCAGGAGATGGTGGTTTTGTCTCAGTTGAGGGTGGTTTTGTCTCAGTAGATGGTGGTTTTATGTCAGGGGATGGTGGTTTTGTGTCAGGGGATGGTGGTTTTGTTTCAGTAGATGGTGGTTTCGTCTCAGGCGATGGTGGTTTTTTACTCACGTCCTGCTTGTCTTCAGGGGAGGCATCGTCAGGTGTTGGTTTGCAGATCGTTTCCTCCTTGAGGAAGCTTGATTCAGGCAGCTGAGCCTTTTTGTTTGAGTCCTCTACCTCTGCTATCGCTGCACTATCACCAGAGCTACGCCTGCACATTTCCTTCTCAGACTGTTCTCTCGCTCCCTTTTCCATGTCTACATCACTTAACTCCTCCTCTTCTTCCTCCTCCTCATCCTCATCTTCGTCTTCATCGTCATCAACATTGAAATCTTCTCCTTCTACGAGTAACCTTTTATCTATCAGGCTCTGTTTCCCATCAGGAAAGTCTAACATGGATTTACCAGAGGCGGAGCTGCTCATTTGACTGTTGTCAGATGCCAGAACATTATCGTCTACTTCATGTCCTGAACATGTGGCAGCAGATGGAGCTCTTGAGTCACTCGAAGTCTCTTCTTTCTTTAAAGGTGATGCTTGTTGAGGTAAAATGTCTTTTTCTGCAGGTGAATGCCGACCAGATGGAGATCCCTCTTTTTCCTGATCAGATTTGATAGACTCAGCAGATTTTTCTGTCTCTTTTTCTGTTGTTTTCTTTTCCGTTGATTCCCCAAAAGCTACAGGACTAACTGAAACCTGGGCACCGAGATCTGTCTGGCTCCAGGAGGGAGAGGGTGTATCTTGTCTTAATGAAGCGCCTGCTGATTGAACCGCTGCACTGGTAGAGACCGTATCACTTTCTCCTGCAGCTGCTGTTTGAACAGTTGCTGCTGCAGCACCTTCCATCACATCCTCTTTCTCTTTCTCGGATTTCTCAGGTTTATCCTCTTTGGGAGTGAAAGAATACGACTCAGCAGACATTTTGTTATCCTGCATGTCTACGGATGAAAAGCTCTTGTCAACATAAGGTGTGTCGGGCCTTTCTTCTCTCTCCCTCTCCTCCTCTTGGCCTTTTTCTCTGTCTTCGTATCTTGGTGAGGCACTTCGGCTGCGGTGGCTGCTCCTCTCGCTCTCTGTGAGCGACACAGGGCTGTAGTCGACCCTGCTGAAGGACAGAGGCTCTTCTTTGTACTGATCGTCCAGGAGGAACATGGCTCCTCCGACATCCGACTGGCTTGTTCTTCTGTTATCGTCGATGCCGATATCAGAGGCGTGATCGAAGCCTAGAGACACCTCGCTCTCTTCTCTGGACTCCGAGTCGTGGTCTTTTGGAATTGGCTTTTCGTACGGATCGTACTTGGACGCACCGAAGGTTTGCTTTTCGTCTTCCTTCTCTGAGGTTGTTTTTGCAGTGTCTGGTTTTGCAGCATCCTCAGAGTCCAGCATGAAATAGGAACAAGGCTGGGACAGTCCTGGAGACGCCACCTCTCGCTCTCCCTCCATCTCCCGCTCTGCTTCCTTTCTCGGTTTCTCGTCCAGCTTCGTCTTCTCTGCAGCACCGACTCCGGATGGTGTTTGTTTCTCTTGCTGCGGCGGTTCCTCCACACTGGACTGACTCTCTGTGCTCGACAGCGTGGAGCTCCTCGGTTGACTGTCGGTGCTCGAAACCGTCGACAACACAGGCTTTTTCTCAGCCGAGTCTGTCGCTGGTTCTTCTTTCACTGCTGTTTCTTGTTTAGTGGCTGTCTCCTCCTTTGGTGTGGCGATATCAAACGAGGGCTCGGGCTTGGCGAGCGGTGCAGTTTCTGTTTTCACGTCTTTGTCGACTTCAGGTGAAACTCTCTTCTCTTCTTTGCCAAAGTCCCTGAAGTCTTCGTCGATGGACGGCTCCTGCATGGTGAGTGTTGGTATGATCACTGTCGGCTGCTCCGGTTTAGTTTGCTCGGCTGTCGGTTGTTTTTGGGGCAGGCCTGCAGACGAGATGTCGTGGTCTGACTTCCTGGGCTCCACTGATAAAGGTCTGGAGCCGGCTCCTCCCATACAGATGTCCTCCTCCTCTTCATCCTCCCTGTCTTCATCTGAGGACTGAACCACGAATGCAGGTTTGTAGTCTGACTTGGCTGCTGCGTCCGTCTGTGCAGGTTGTTTAGCAGCTAAGTCTTTCTCCTGTAACTCCTCTCTCTCCCATTTCTCCTCCTTGGTGTGGTCTGCATCAGGTATCTCATCCGTCTTTTTGTCACCAGCATCCTTTCCCTTCACCGTCTTCTCATCCTCGTCTGGTTTCGTCTTTTCGTCTTCAGTCTCGTAGGTGTATTCCTTTTCTTGCTCTTTTTCCATTTTCTGTTCTTTGCTCAGTTCGGCGACATGTGTGTCATCTTTCTCTTTCTCCATCTTCTCTTCCTGACCGATGATAACCTTTGATTCCTTGTCCTGCTCCTCCTGGATGAGGCCTGGAGACACACAAATGTCATCTTTGGCTGGTTTCAGCTCTTCACTTGACGCCTCTTGCTTCATCTCGATTGATGTAGCACCAAAAGTTTCCTTCTCTTTCTGAGTTCCTGCGAGCTTATCAGGAGTTTCTTCGTGTATCTGCGTATCACTGACGCCACAAATATCATCTTTTTTAGTTTCTAAAGCCTGAGAGACGGGAAGATCTACAGCTTTTTTATCGTCCTTCTTAGATTCAGACTCAGAGGGATAATCGTCTTTCCCTTTTTCCTCGTCTTTGGCGCTGAAGATCTCCTTCTCTGTCTCCTGTTTGATGGATTCAGCTTCATGTTTGTCTTCGATGGTTTCAGCTTTAGACGGTTCTTTCTCTTTCTCTTTCTGTTCCTGGGGTTTGTCCACACTTGAGTCTGTGTCTTTCTCCTTCTTGGATTCATCTTTTTCAGTCTCTTTATCCTTAATTTCCTCCAGAACTGGTTTGGAATCAGAGATATCTGCCTTTTCTGGCTCTGATTTTATCTGTTTGTCAGATATGTCACTTTTTTCCGCCTCTTTGTCGTCTTTCGTGGTTTTTACAGTAGAATCATCAGAACTCTTTTCTTTCTCCTTCTCCATTTTATCCTCTTTAGTTTCTTTTTCATCCTTTTGGATTTCTTTTGTCTCATCTTTGATGATTTGCACATCTTTTGACTCTACTTTCTTCTCTTCCTCTGCAGGTTTTACCCCGGCTATGTCTTTGATTTCTTCCTCCTTGGTGGCAGAAATTTCCTCCTTAATTATTTCTGCATCTTTTTCCTCCTTGGTGGGTTTGGGAGCAACACTGTCATCCTGAATTAATGCTTCTTCGTCCTTGGAAGGTTTCTCAGTGAAAGTTTCCTCTTTATCTGCTTCTTTCTTGGTTTCTTCCTCTGTCGTTGATTTGACAGCACAGATATCTTTACTGATTTCTTTCTCCTTTTCATCTTGTGTGGCAGGTTTAGTGACAATTTCATCCTTGGATGTTTGGACTGTGAGAATATCTTGGCTTTTCTTTACTTCTTCTTCCTCCTTCTCTGCAGGTTTGACAGCAGAAGAGTCTGTTTCTTGCAGCTTTTTGTCCTCTGTGATGGGTTTGACAGCTTCTTCAGGTGTCTCTTTAGTGTCTACTTTAGTTGATGCTGCAGAGAAATCATCATCTTTACAGACACGCTCTTCCTCCATCTTGGTTAGTTCATCTTTACTGTCCTCTTGCTCCTTTTCTTCTCCCACAGTTGGTTTAATAGCTTCGTCTTTACTTGGCAGTTTGTCTTTTTCTTCTGCCTCGGTGAGTTTTATAGCAGCAGTTTCCTCTTTCCTAACATCTTCCTTCTTGTCTTCTGCAGCAGGTTTGAAGAGTTCAGCAGCATCTTTGCTTGTTGTCTCATCTTTTTCCTGCTCTGGGGACAGTTTGGTGTCAGAAATATCCTCTTTACTCATCTCTTTCTCTTTTTCTGGCTCTGTGCTCGGTCTGGCTGCAGGAGTTTCATCTTTACTCGCTGTAGGATCTTTTTCCTGCAGCGAGGAGACACTGAGAGCATCTTTAGAAACCTCCTGCTTCTTTTCTGCAGCAGATGCATCACCATCACTAATAATTTCTTCTTCTTTGGTGAGTTTAGAAACAGTGATGTCTTTCTCTTTTTCCTTCTGCTCATCTGGAATGAGCTTGGGAGCAGAAATGTCAATCTTTTCCGTCTCTTTTTCCTCTTTTTTGTCTTCAGTCACTTTGATATCAGATGTTTCTTCTTTCTTTTCATCTTTAGTCGGCTCAGTAACGGGCGTTTCGTCCTTCTTTACCTGTTTCTCCACCTCGTCTTTAACAGGTTTGATATCTGTGGCGTCGACCTTTTCCATGTCTTTCTCCTCCGTCTTTATGGGGCTAATACCAGATTTATCAGCCTGTTCTGTCTCTGTCTTTGTCTCCTCTTTTAGGATCTCTCTGTCAGCCACATCAACCTCAGTTTCTTTAACCTCACCTTTGCTTTTGAGGTCAGAATCATCATCTTTCTGCTTCGGTTCATCTGTAATTTGTTTGACCTGAGGAGCAGCAGTTTCCATCTCTGCTTCTTTAGTAGTTTTCACTTCAGGTTCTTTTTCCGGCTCTTTCTGTTCGGCTTTAATGGCTCCATCAGGAGTGACAGTGTCCTCTGTGATGGGTTTCATGTCAGATATTTCCTCCTTTACTGCCTCTCTCTCTGCTTTCTGAGCCGTGATGGACGTGATGGCAGAGACAGAGTCTTCCTGGGTGACAGATTTCTGTTTTTGTTCATCCTTGATTTGTTCGACATCCTTTTCTCTCTCCGGTTCCGCTTTGACGCTTTTAACTGCAGATTTGTCATCGTGATCGTCGTCATCATCCTTTTTATCATCGTCATCATCATGTGGAAGTTTACCTGGAACAGGCACTTTAGGTTCTTTTTCCTCTTCATCACTTCCTCCAGCGGGGACGAGGGAATCCCTCTGTGTGACGGACGGCTGAGCTTCTGTCGGCGGGATCTTTTCTGCTGGTTTTCCTTCATCTTTTGGCACTAACGACGTGTCTTTCTCTGCCTCCTTCGTCTCTGGAGCCTCTTTTACGTCAAACGAATCATCCAGCGACGTTGAAACTAATTCCAGCTGATCTTCTTTCTGTTTGTCGACGTCTTTTTCTGCTTCGTCCGTCTTCGTCTTCTCCTCCACCGGAGACTGGCGGAGCGGGGAGTGAGCCGGGCTCGGGGGGCCGGACTGAGGAGGGGACGCCATTTTCACGGTGATGTCGTCGGGGCTGAAGCAGCGATCTTCGCTCTCCGAAGTCACCGAGTCGGATCCGAAAGGTCTCGTAGGCACGACAGACGAAACGTCTTTAGGTGCGACGGCGTCGATGTTCTCCTCTTCCACTGGGAGGTGGACCGGTTTGGCGTCAGAAATCTTCTTTGTCTCCGTCTCTTGGCGCTGAGACGTAGCGTAGCCTTCTTGGAGTTTCTCCAGTGAGATGTCAACATTAGGAGTTTGGTCTTCTTCCTCCTCTTCTTCCTCTTCCTCCTCTTCATCGCGAGCTTCAGCCGGCGTCTTCGCCTCGGAGATGGGAAGCTGCAAATCCTCAGATGGAGACTTGGTCTGTTTGTCTTCTTCTAGAGAAGGTGGAGAGAGAGTTCCTGCAGAGCGAGGCTGCTCTTTGCTCTGGGTGGCGTCCGGCGGGGTCACCGGGCTCTTCGGCGGCTCCTCGGTGGGTGGCGCCGCTACAGACGCCACGGATTGATCCTCGGCGATGGACGTGGGGAAGTCGGACACTTTGTCGTACTCTGTGATGGAGGTGGCGGAGGAGACGTGCTCCTCCTCGGCCAGCGGCGCCGTGATGATGTTGGTGAACGCCGACACCTGCTCCTGCACGCCGGGGATGAAGCTCTTCTCCGTCAGCGCGCCCGCCGCCTGCATCTCCCGCATGCCGTGGATGTTGACGAAGGATTCGGTCTGGTCGGGGACGGAGACATCGTAGGAGCCGACGTCGTACTGCAGGTGCGGGATCCTCTCCTCCGCCTCCTCGTGGATCTCCTCGTCGGAGATGGTCTGCTCTGTCTCGGAGTAGCCGGGGATGGTCTCGTCCTGGATGTAGGAGATCGGTTCGGCGGAGGCAGCTGCTCCTGCGATCACGGAGGTGATGGGAGCGGTGGCGCCGCCGACATGCGACAGGTAGCCCTCCTCCTCCTCCTCCTCTTCTTCTTCAGCGGTTTTGCTTTCCATCTGTTCTTCAGCTGCGTGTTCAGGTTTGATCTCTTCGTCTGCTATCACGTCTAAATCCTCCACCTCCTCCAGCTCGGCCTTCTCCTCCTCCTCCTCTTCTTCCTCCTTGGTTTGAATCATCTGCAGCTCCTCTTTTGTCACAACTTTAGCTGAAAGGATTTCCGACTTCTCCATTTCTTCGATCTCGTGTTTCCTGTCCAGCCCGTCGTCCTTCGCCTCCTTCATTTCATCTTCTTCCTCACCGATACCCATGTCCTCCTCCTCCTCCTCCTCGGCTGGTTTCTTTGCAGCAGCAGGAGCAGCAGCAGGCTCTTCCTCCTCCTCTTCCTCCTCGTCCTCCTCCTGACTTGCTGCTCCTTCATCTTCAAACTTTTGAGCGTCTTCCATTTCTGTCTCCTGCGTCGCCTCCTCGTCTTTGACTTCAGGTTTTGCTTCTGGGGCCTTTGCCTCCTTTTCTGGAGACTTAGCAGCAGGGGGAGTTTCAGATTTAATTTCTTGTGCTTCCTCCTCCTTCTCCTCCTCCTCCTCCTTCTCCAGGGGAACGCTTTGTGCTGCTGGCTCAGAGCTGTCTGGAGGCTCCGCTGATACAGCGACAACTTCATCTTTCTTCATATCCTCGTAATCCTTGGTGAGGTCTTCTGGGGTGGAGAGCACCGACGCCTCCACGGCTCCGTTCTCTGTCGGTTCGGGTTGAATAGTTTCAGGTTTCGGCTCCTCTGGTTTCGGCTCAGCAGGTAAAACCTTCGGCGCTTTGGTTTTTCCTGCCTTTGCTTTACTCGACACTTTAGCTTTGTGTAACGTCTTCCTGACTTCAGGCGTGAGCGGCTTCAGGTCAGGCTTTGTGATTTTCCTCAGCTCTGGTTTGGACGCGTCCTTCTTCTTGTCCTCTTTGGACTTCATGTCTTTCTTTTCATCCTTTTTAGCCAAGTCGTCCTTCTTTACCTTCTTGATCTCTTTCTTCTCTTTGTCCTTTTTCTCATCCATTTTTGACACCCTCTCTTTCGAGTGCTTTTTTAAGGATTTTTCTTTCAGCAGTTTTTTCTTCTCTGGCACATCACTCTTAGATTTGATAGTTTTTGTGGGTTTTTTCTCCTCTTTCTTCTCTGAGACATTCTCCTTGACGGAGTCGCTCTTTGCCTCGGTGGCGGCGGACACGTCGTCCTGCCCTTCGGCTTCTTTCTTCGAGGCCTTGGCTGTAGTCTTCGGGGACGACTTGAGGCTCTCTTTGCTGTCCGTTCTTTGTTTTAACTTGGTTTGTTTGATGACGGAGGGAGCAGCTCCGGAGGCGATGTCCTTCTGCGTGGCTACGGGGTAGCGCAGGAAGTCAAGGTGCTTTAGCTTCTCCAGCCCCTCCAGGATCTTGTTCTGTGGTGCGTTCCCGGGGAACAGCACTCTGATGATCTTCTCTGAAGGGTTGGCGGGAAGCCAGACAATTAAGGCTGTAACTGACGTCAGGTAGGGCACAGAGATCTCTCCTTCCTTCCCGTTGGGCAGGACGATGCCCGTTTTGGCCTTGCTGTTTCCGGCCCACTTCTGCATCAAAAACTGCATCTCTTTGCTATCTTTGACGGGGTTCAGGACGTACATGTCTAACCGTCCCACGCCCATCTTGTGGAACAGCGTGATGGGCTCGATGGTGTTGCTGACCACCCGAAACAGCGGCTCCGGTTTGATTCCTAGTTTGTTGAGATACTGCAGAGTCAGCGAGGCCTCCTCGATGCTGCGCTTCACTTTGAGGTTGGACTCGGGCATGCGGAGCTTCTCCGGCACGTTGAAGAAGACGACGCCGAGCTCCGGCGAGATCAGGTTCTTCATCCAGTCGCTGTAGTTGACGGATCCTTGGGACTGCTCCTCGTCCTGCTCGGCGATCTTCCTCTGCAGGAGCCCGTTGATGCCGGGCAGGTTGTCGGCGCCGATGTGCGTCAAGAGGATGGAGTCGATGCGGTCCAGGTGGCGGACCAGCTTCCAGAAGCACGACTTGCGCTCGGAGCCGCCGTCCACCAGGATGTTGAAGCCGTTCACGGCGAAGAGGGCGGAGTCGCCGCGCCCGCCGGGGAAGATGTAGCAGCAGGGTTTGGACAGCTTGAGGAAGCCGCCGGACGTGGGCGGCTCCAGGAGGTCGAAGGGCGACGGGACGTCCACCGTCTCGGAGATGTACTCCGTGAACTCGGTGACGCCCTCCATCTTGGGCAGAACGGACTCAGGGTTCAGTTTGTACTCCAGAAAGTCCCGCAGGCGCTCCTGCTGGCCCACGGAGCTCCAGCCCGCCTCCCCGCGGCAGCACACGGTCAGAGTCGCCTGCTGCTTCGGGGCCGAGCCACCCAACAAGTCACTGACCTGCAGGACACACACACACACACACACACACACACACACACACACACACAAAGTCAGTCAGAGAGGCAGAAAAGATGTGAAGAAAAGGTAAAAATAAACAAGTAATAATCTCTGTGTTAGAGGCTGTGGACTTATTCGACTTTGTTTTCAAGGATTATCAGACAATATCAAAAACCATATTGTGTTGTAATTGATTTTTTTTTTTTGTTTGTTTGTTTTTCTGTGTTCTGTTTTGTTTTTTAACTGTAATTATGTATATCCATTGTGAAGAACATTGAGTCTGCCTTGTGCATGAAATGTGCTCTATAAATAAAGTTGAATTGAATTGAATTGAATATTGAAACCCTATTTTTTTCCCTATATTCCTTTTCCAAAGGAAACACCTTTGCCAATTTTCGCCACAAAAAATAACTCAAAACGTCATTTCCTGGCCCTTTTCCATCTGGAAAAAAATATATTCCTACTGATAGGTGAGTAAAGCTTATTCTTGATAGTTTAATCAGAATAATGTTTTTCAGTGTGAGAGCAGCTGGACTCACCCCAGGATCAGTTAACGCTCTGGAGAAGCTCTGGGAGGTGAAGACTCCGGTCTGAAGGAGGAGGCCACCGTGATCCGAGCTCTGTCCACTCAGGACCAGGAGCTTGTGTCCTGCCGAGTCCGTGACCAGAGACTGGATCTGGGACAGAGACCGGGAGAGGAGAGAGAGAAGGAGGGACAGAGGGAGACAGAGGGAGGTCAGTTAAAGGAGAGATCTCGCTGCCAAGAAAGAGAAAAGCCTGCGTCACTGTCAGAAGATGAAGTAAAATGTGTCAAGGTGAACAAGATTTGGAAACAAATCCTCTGCAAAAAAAAAAAAAACAGAAAAATATAACGGACACAGTCTTATATTGTATGTATGTGATTATATGTGATATGTAGAGAGCTCACAGCGCTGCAACTTAAGAAAACATATGCAAATACACAAAACACAAGCAAACTGAGAAAACATCTTCATCAATTTGACAACACAAGCACAGCATTTAGAAAACGCTGCAAAGACCACAACACAACAGAAGTGTTTCCAGAGGACACTTAAAAGTGATGCACACGTCTGGACACGATTGTGATATTATCACGTTATTTCAAGATAATGTTGATTTCATGTAATAACGTTGTGCCTATTGTCCTTAAGTGTTTGTGTGTTGTTGTTCTTAATTAGTTTTATGTATTATGGGAGCTGCACTCTAATTTTGTTGTGCTATGTACAATGACAATAAAGGCTTAGCGGCCGATCATAGCATGCTAACGTTAGCGGCCGATCGATAGCATGCTAACGTTAGCGGCCGGTTATAGCATGCTAACAGATCAAGACCAGCTCGGTGCCATTGAGAGAGACCAACTAAAACGTGTATCAATCATTTATTTTATTTGTTTAACTGCAATGTGATTGATATGGGCTAGCGGGCTAACGTTAAATATCAAGTTGTAACATGAAAATATCATTGTCATGAAATAAGGTGATCATTTCACGTTATAGCGTGAAAATATTATCATGAAATAACTTGATAATATCACAAGTGTGTCCAGACGTGTGCATCACTTTTAAGTGTCCTCCGGAAACACTTCTGTTGTGTTGTGGTCTTTGCAGCGTGTTTCCAAATGCTGCTCTTGTGTTGTGTGTCCAAATGATGAAGATGTTTTCTCAGTTTGCTTGTGTTTTGTGTATTTGCATGTGTTTTGTTAAGTTGCAGCGCTGTAAGCTGATACTGAAACTCATTACCAGAGAGAGGGGACCTTTTAAAAGAAAATATGCCACCTCATGGCTACACGGTGGTGTGGTGGTTAGCACTTTTGCCTCACAGCAAGAGGGTTGCCGGTTCGGCTCTTCTGTGTGGAGTTTGCTTGTTCTCCCTGTGTTTGCGTAGGTTCTCACCGGGTACTCCGGCTTCCTCTCAAAAATATGCACTTAGGTTTAATTGGTGACTCTAAATTGCCTGTAGGTTTGAATGAGAGCGTAATTGTCTGTCTCTATGTGTCAGCCCTATGATAGTCTGGAGACCTGTCCAGGGTGTACCCCGCCTCTCGCCCAATGTCAGCTGGTATCGGCTCCAGACCCCCGCGACCCAAGTGGATAAGCGGTTAACGAGAATGAATGCCACCTCATTGACATGTAACGGTGCATGCAGCAGGAGGGAAGTGTACCTCTGAGACCACGGTGTCTTCTGCTGGGTTGACGAGGACGACGGTCTCTAAGACATCACTCCTGTGGTGGAGGGTTCTCTGTCCTGCAGGAGGAGATTAAAAACATCATGTTAGCATCTGGTAGGATTTAAGACGCTAAAGCTTTTGATTCTCCTTCGAGGCCGAAGTCGACGCTCAGCCGCCTGGACTGGAAACATCCAGACCTGAAGCTGAAACCACTAAACACCAGACTGGGTCCTGTATGTGGGGCGCTCTCTGCTCAGACTGGAGACCCAGTTGAGCATCAAGAACAAAAGTTGGAAGCAGAAATAGGTCGCTGGTGTCTGCTGGTGAAGTTTGAAATATTATAAAAAGCCGTGAGCACAAACACACAAACTTAAAACCAATATTTACTCTTCATATTAGGTATTAAACTGCAGAAACATCTGCCACTGTCCTAAAAAATGAGACGAAAACAAAGAAAAGGTGCATAATCATCGTAATTATGCATCAGCACCTAATTCCACTCAGGGGTGAAGTTAAGCTGAAGAGAGGAGGTGAGGGGGGAGGAGGAGGAGGAGGAGGAGGAGGAGAAACACCAACTTAAAACCAATATTTACTCTTCATATTCAGTATTAACTCTATGGAGTTTTGGGTTATTTTGTCCATTTCTGACTCCTTTCCATCCTGCCTGCCTCACCACTTAAAACATGTTTAAATAACATGTTGGTTTATATTTATTTCACCTATATGACCTAATAATAACTGATTTTTTATTCTGAATTACTGGATCAACATTTTGAACCAAAAAGAAACAAAGAAAAAACAACAATTTTGGTCATTTTGTGTCTTTGTAAGTCATTTTGTGTCTTTTGTTGTGTCTTTTTAGTCATTTTGTGTCTTTTTTTTGTCATTTTGCGTTTTTTTCTGGTCATTTTGTGTCTTTTTTGGTCATTTTGTGTCTTTTGTTGTGTCTCTTTAGTCATTTTGTGTCTTTTTTTGTCATTTTGTGTTTTTTTTTTGGTCATTTTGTGTCTTTTTTTAGTCCTTTAGTCCAACATAAAATGTGATTTTGAATCTTTTCTTTTACTTTCAAAACACTATCATGCTCAATAAAGAATTGTAAATGTTTCAAATGTGACCAAAGGTGTCAAATCTACCATATAAGAGGGTTCCATCCAGTTCTATCATTTGATACTAAATCTATTTGAGCTTGTCTCCAGTTCTACTTGGTATATCATCATCAAACTGAAACTGGCCTCATGGAGTTTACAGCCAGAACTTTAGAGGTAAATGTACAGTAGGGCTCCACGCTGCTTTGTTTTCTAGTCTGGATGGAAACAACAAGTCTGGATTATTTGGAGCTTTTGGAGACTGCAGAAACAGATGCCACATGCACTTCAGTCCTGGTTAAAAAATGAGACAAAAACAAAGAAAATATCACATTTCTGAGCACAATTCCCCATACATCTTCATGCATATTCATCGTAATTATGCATCAGCACTTAATTCCACTCAGGGGTGAAGTTAAGCTTTAATTCCCAGTGGTTGCAGCACAGATGCAGCTCTAATATTAGAGCTCTAATAATAGGAGGAAGTCCAGCAGCATCTTCACTGTTTGAGTCTCTGACTGTCAACACGTGTTTAACCGTGTAAATCACTCACAGATACTGTCCTGTTTAAATAACTGAGGCTTTATGGATCATAAAGGAGGTTATCAACTGTTAAGATGAATGAGTTTTGAATGAAACTGATAAGAAAAGTAATTTCATACATTAAATAAAACGTCCAGAAGGTAATCAGAGCGGCACTTAAAGTCCAGACGTTTTATTACAGATGATAATCATATAACCAGCTCCTCATTGTGTTCTATGCTTTCTTATTCCTCATCCAACCAAATTAACATTATAACAGTGATTAAAAAAACACCAGCTGAATTCAGTCGTTTTATATTTGATTGCATTTTCTTCTTATCAAGCAGAAAAACCCATCTTGGATATTTTCATATGAACAAAGTTTTTTTTTCTTCTCTCTAAATTTAGAACTTAAACTATAAAACTTTTACTCTTTCTGGAAAGTTGTTCCGTCTTCAGTAGAAGTTGCATTTAAGTTTCAGCAAGAGCAACTGAATTTAAAGTAGGATAAATAGAAATATGAACAAAAAGTAGAGAGTAGTAGAGAGGAGGAGGAGGAGGAGGAGGAGGAAAGGAGAGGAGAGGAGAGGAGAGGAGAGGAGAGGAGAGGAGAGGAGAGGAGAGGAGAGGAGAGGAGAGGAGAGGAGAGGAGGAGATTAGAGGAGGAGGAGGAGAGGAGAAAAGGAGAGGAGGAGGAGGAGGAGGAGGAGGAAAGGAGAGGAGAGGAGAGGAGGAAAGGAGAGGAGAGGAGAGGAGAGGAGAGGAGAGGAGAGGAGAGGAGGAGATTAGAGGAGGAGGAGGAGAGGAGAAAAGGAGAGGAGGAGGAGGAGGAAGAGGAGGAGGAGGAGGAGGAGGAGGAAGGGAAGGGAAGGGAGGGGAGAGGAGAGGAGGAAAGGAGAGGAGAGGAGGAGATTAGAGGAGGAGGAGGAAGGGAAGGGAGGGGAGAGGAGGAGGAGGAGGAGGAGGAGGAGGAGGGGAAGGGAGGGGAGAGGAGACAAGGAGAGGAGAGGAGAGGAAAGGAGGAGGAGGAGGAGGAGGAGCTCTGACTCCTCAGAGTGTCCGGTTTCAGGTTTCAGAGCGATGACTCAGCTGTGAGATGTGATGACGATGATTTGCAATTTTTTCAGCAAACAACAACCTCATTGATCATTGATGAAGAAACCAGGTTTGGTTTATAAATCCTCCTTCTAGACAAGTAAACCCTGAGAGCTGGACCTCCCTGTGACCTCCTGCTGCTCCTCCTCAGGTAAACAGAGCAGAGCAGAGGAGCAGAGGAGGTGCTGCAGGCTGACGCTGCAGGCTGGTACAACGTGATACGACAACAACAAAGAGTCGCTGTGTTTTCTCCCTCGGGCGGTCAGAGACTGAGAGGACTGGGAGGACTGAGAGGACTGGGAGGACTGGGAGGACTGGGAGGACTGAGAGGACTGGGAGGACTGAGAGGACTGAGAGGACTGAGTCACTGCTGCACAGATCAGATTCACTTTCACTGCTGCACAGCAAACAGACAGGAAACTGTGGAGGTCAGAGAGGCTGAAAAAGGTCCTGTTAGACTCTCAGATCGCCTTTAAATCACAACCAGACCACAGAAACAGTCACTGAAGCAATATTTACACATCTTACACTGTAAATAATTTACTGTGATTTTTACAGTAACTTACTGTTATTATTTTTTACAGTAGAACTACAAGTTCTAGAACTAGAACTACAAAATGTTCTAGTAAAACTAGAACATTTTTAGTATGTTTTATTTACAGTACTGTTTTTTATTCTGTAAAATAAAAACAATTAAACACTGAGATTTTTGTTTTGTTAACAGTACTGATTTGTTTACTGTAAGAATGAAAAAAAAACAGTTTAACATTGTGGTTTTACGGCACAGTAAACGATGCTGTTAATTTGATAATAATTTCATCATTACTTTTTATAGAAATAAATAGTAATTGCAAGTAATTATTCTAAACACTAAATAATGTTAATACATGTACTGTTTCACAATTGATTTCCATACTGTGTTTTGTATGAAAAACTTTAAGTTAATTATTTTAACAGCATTTGTATAGGACTGATTCTGATCAAAATTATGATAAAAATGGAAAAATACAGTAGTCTACTTTACTTTTCATACTGTCTGTGTTTTTTCTACAGTAATGTTTTAACTACTGTCATTTTGTCACAAGGACCGATTTATTGTAAATTATACAGCACTATACTGTACAAATCAAACACAGTGATGAACTGTGAATAATACAGTAAATAACTGTATATTTCACATCGATTATTTACAGTGTAGTGTTTAATTAGTTTGTGTGAGTGTCTGTTTCCACCTGCTACTTACTTACTGCTGCAGAAACACGATCTGATGAATCTGATGACAGAAGATTTCACTGAAAGAGGATTTGTGAAGCTGCAGAGTTTAGTCATCCTCCTCCTCACAAATCCAATGTTTACATTTGTATTTTTCTTCTGTTATCAGTTGTTCTTGTGACCGGATCTTTGGGCGAGGACGACAGTGTTACATGCTGTTAAATAAAGTTGGGTCATTGTCAGCAGTGGGTGAGTTGTTTTATCACAGCCTGTGTTTGTGTTACTCACTCTAACATTTTCTAATATCTGTCTGTTTGTGTTTTAATTGAGTTATTATTGTTCTATTTTTAGAGGAGTTGGGGACGTTCAGGGGGAGACAGCAGGTCAACTGGAAACTGGAACCTGAAGATTAATATAAGATGAAGCTTCAAATAAATTGTGGCTTTAGAATATTATGATATATGAAATCAAATTTCATGCTGAATTATGTCTCATTAGTTGTTGTTGCAGCAATTTTTGGGTTAATACCATTTGTTGCACATATTTGGTGCTAAATTTAACCATTTTTGACCACTTAAGAATGAATAAAAATGTATAGAATTCACATTCAGACTCCAAGACATTGAGAGCAGCAGAGAAAAATCCATGCTGTGATTTGGTTTCAGAAACTTTTTGACATTCAGTAGATTTGTGTATTTTGTGATTTATGCAGCTCACAGACTGTTTAGGGACCCCAGGATGCAGAAATGGTGAAATGCATGAAAAAAATCTGCAGGTTTCTGTACCAAACTGCATGTTATCAGCATAAAGTGGGCATGTCTGTAAAGATATTTGTGAGTTATTAGAACCTGTTTTATTCAGATATCTGGAGGTCAGAGGGTCGCTGCTTCTGTTTTCTCACTAAAATTTAGCCTAACTTTGGATTGATATTTCAGTTCCTTCCTGAGATTATACCATGCCATGTTTGGTACCAATAGATTCTTTAGATCTTTTTAAATTTAGTCTGCAAAAAAGTCTGAAAGGATCCAACAGTGCGGGCCTTCAGATCGGTTAAAAGCAGTCAAGTCAAGCGTGTGAGGTTTGCTTTGTTTCAAGTAGTTTACATGTTTTTATACTGTATTTCTACTATGTGGACTAACATCATCACACATGAAGAACATTGGGCTCATTGAATCCACAAGATTCTCAGCTTTCTGGTCAGACCCGATTTATGCAGCTCACAGACTGTTTAGGGACCCCAGGACGCACAAAGATTCACACACAAGAGGACACAATAACACATACTGCAGGTTACAGCAGGTCTGTAAAGAGACTTGTGGGGAAACATAGAACTTATTTTCATTCAGATATCTGCAGGTCAGTTATTAACCAGTGGAGGGATTTTAGGATGCCTTATTACAATATATGGTGCCTCACACGGGGCACCAACAATGTATGGATTTTATCTCTAACAGTTTTAGGATGTGCACACAAAAAAACTGTTCCTATTGTTTGTTGAAAAGTAGTGCAATAAAAATACAGATGTCTTCCCTAACATGAAGAAAAATTGTGATTAATAATCATGATTATCATTTTGGCCATAATCGTGCAGCCCTAGTTGGTTAGGTAAAAGCGTGACACACTTGTAATACATAATTACTACCGTCGTCCTCTAAACTACTCCAAATTTGGTCTGCTCCTCCTACAGAAACATTCAGCCTGTCTCTGTTTCTGTCCTCCAGGCAAAAAAAAACCTATTCATGAATATGTTTCCTTAAGTATCATATAAAACTGAGAAAAGCAGCCTTGTCTTAATATCTCAACTCACAGACTGTTTAGAGACCCCAGGATGCACAAATATTCAAACAGGCGAGCATTTAGCTGCATGGTTTCTGCACAAAACAGGCATGTCTGTAAAGAGGAGACTCGTGGGAACATATCGAACACATTTTCCTTAAGTTATCTTGAGGTCAAGGAGCAGCTTTGAAAATGGCCACATCATTTCTTTCCTCGCCAAAATGTAACCTAACTTTGGAGTGTTACTTAATCCCCTTCCAGACGAGACATCATGTACTGTTTGGCACCAATATATTCCAGTTTTTTGCTGTCTAATTTTATCCGATTCCAATAACTTCACCGTGACATTAAAGCTGAACCTGCTGCAGCTTGTGAAAAACAGAAAGTCTGCCGAGGACACCGGCGTCCTCGAGTGCTCTCTAAGTTCAATGTCTGCACCCTGTTCAGTTTAATACATTTGTTACATTTTAAAAAAAAGCCTTGAACATTCAAACCAAAAGCTGCTTTTTTCTGTTCAAACGGTTCGAGTAAAATAATCTTCAAAGATAGAAAAAATCTCCACAAACGGCTCTCTATATATAATAACTTTATACACGCGTCTATATACTGACAGCCAACTTTCTGTCACTGACAAACGTCAAATATATCGAGCAGCTTTGTCAAGTTTCTTTCTAACAGCGATGATGAACGAGCTGAGTGTAAAGAAGCTGTCAGCCGGACAGAGATTGATGAGTCTCTTGATGACTTGAGACAAGGTGGGAATCGACTTATCTCTGCACACACCTTGATTAAACACATCGGCACCTCCTACAGAAACATTCAGCCTGATTCTGTTTCTGTCCTCAAAGCTGCAGGCAAAAACAATCATATTTCAGCAGCAGCAGCAACTGAGTTTTAAGTAGAATAAATAGAAATAAAACCAAACAGTACTTCTCTTCTTGCCTGTGCTTTTTGGTTTTATTTCCATTTATTCCACTTAAAACTTCAGTTGCTGGAATATGATTGTTTTTGCCTAATTTCTTTTTCTTTTTTTTGGTAAATAAAGTAATGTACATGTACATATATGTATAAATATGTATATACATATTTAAAAAAACACAAAATATAATGTACATCTATATATGCTTTGTGTGTGTGTGTGTGTGTGTGTGTGTGTGTGTATATATATATATATATATAGAAAAAGTTAAGAAGATATATATATATATACATATATATAGATAGATATATATATACATATATATATATATATATATATATACATATATATATATATATATATATATATATATATATATATATATCTTCTTAACTTTTCTTCTTAACTTTCTTAATTTTTTTTCTGAACTTTTTTTCCTTCTCCAATTAGCTGAATAAATGTAATTTAACACAAATGTGGTTTTATTACTTAAAAGTTGCTCTTCTGTTGCTGGAATATGATTGTTTTTGCCTAATTTATTTTTCTTATTTTTGGTAAATAAAGTAATGTACAATATGTTTATTCATGGATGTATATATAAATATGTGTACATATTTTCTTTTTAAAACACAAAATATAATGTACATGTAAATATGCTTTGTTTTTCTTCTTAACTTTCTTAATTTTTTCTTAATTTTTTTTCCTCCTTTCTGTAAAAATACTTAATAGTTTATCCATGTAAAACATATATTGCCCTTAAGATATTGTATTTTATTACTTTTATATGTTTTATAATTGGTGTAAATCAAATAATTAGCTAAATATATGTCACTTAACACAAAAGAATAATTGTGAATTGATTTTAATAACCCTCAAATTATTCCTCTTAACATAATTTAATGTTTTTTTAGTTCAAAATGTCGATCCAGTGTGTCAAAGTGACGAATAATGATCAGGTCATAGAGGTGAGGAAACATTTAATAAGTTAATATCCAGGCAGGATGAAAAGGAGTCAAAATATCCCCAAACTAACGTAATAAAACGCAGCTCAGAGTGTTTAAGATTGACTCTGCTGACAGTTTGTGCCTAAATGAGATATTTTATAAGAGAGGACGTGGAGCCTGAACGTTGTCATCAGATCCTCTGTGTTCCCGCTGGCTCTGAGTCACTCGATGTGAAAGGAAGATGCCACGGGGATGAAGAGACGAGGGCAGCTCGGCTCAACATCCGCTCTTCAAAAGGACTTTTAAACAAACACGTTTAAGCCGACGAAGAGACGGCGGCCGCCCGAGGAGCTGCAGCTTCTCACTGTCTGCCTGCTCACATCTCACAGCTGTAACTACCACTAACAGCCTCTGATTCATCACAATGAACAGAGCTAAAGTCTGCTGTGATGACGGATGTTTGTCAGGAACACAAAACAGATTCCTCTGACTTAATGTGCACCGTTCTGCTGCAGGAAACATACTTAATAAACGGGAATTATCAGCAGTTTTAAAGCAGCTCTGCTCTTCATGAATAGGATTGTTTTTGCCTGGAGGACAGAAACAGAAACAGGCTGAATGTTTCTGTAGGAGGAGCAGAGCAAATGTGGAATAGTTAATATTATATCCATGTAAAAACACATACTGTGCTGGAGATATCACATATTCTTACATACTTACTTAGATATATATATATATATATATATATATCTTCTTTCTTCATTTTAACTGAACTTTTTTTCCTCCATTCTGTAAATTCTTAATAGTTTATCCATGTAAAACACATATTGCCCTTTAGATATCATATTTTATTACTTTTAAATGTTTTACATATATATATATATATATGAAGTTTATATATACATATATATTATCATTCTTATATCATTATTCTTCACCTTGACTCACTGGATCAACATTTTGAACTAAAAAAAGCATTAAATTATGTTAAGAGAAATAATTTGAGGGTTATTAAAATCAATTCACAATTATTATTTAGTGTTAAGTGACATTTATTTAGCTAATTTAAACTTTGATTTACAACAGTCATTAAACATATAAAAGTAATAAAATACAATATCTAAAGGGCAATATGTGCTTTCTCTACCCCCCGAAAATGATGAACTTTTAATTAATACAAATGCTAATGCAAATTTTTGTTATGTCTACATTCATAAAGGATAACAAGTTTCCAAATAAGTTGGGATATTGTCTAAAATGTAATTAAAACTAGATGATCTTCTGTGACAAATATTCAATTGAACACTGTACAAAGACAACGGTCTTATATCATTTTATTTATTTATTTGTTTATATGTATTATATTGTAGAAACTTGTAGAAACCTAAAAGTACCAGTCTGAACCAGAACATTTGCACCACATGTCCCCTTTAACGCAATTGGACCAGGCGTATGTGCTATAAATCATCTAAATGAGTCTGTGTTACTTCCTAAACTGATTTTATCTCTCTCCTCTCTCCTCGTCTTTAACTCCTAACACTAACCTGTCTCTCTAGATGTTTCTCATGCTGTCATTGAGTTGAACCTGTGATCATGCCACTGTGAATGTGGAGCATGCTATCTGGAGCAGCTATCTGCAGCGGCGGCTCCTCGGTCGATCGCTGCTCCCTTTTAGTCTCCTTTAAACAGAGCGTTCCCGTCTCGGGAGTTCAGACGGGGATATTTATATCTAGCGGGTCAGCTAAAGGAAGAGCCGGAACGAACAGAACGAAGCTCTCAGTTTCTGTCTGACAAATGACCTTCCCTCTCCTCGGGGCCTCGCCGTGACGAGGGAGTGAAGAGTTCACCAGTTTCCAAGATCCTGGAGTCAACTGGCAGCAGCCAGAGTCTCTTCAGCCAGGAAAACCAGATGTGGTACAGATGTGTGACAGATTCCTCAGCTGGATTAAACATTACTGCTGGAGTTTAGAGAGCATCAGGCTGGAAAACAGGTCAGCTTCAGGTAGCTGTAGAGGATTCAGCTGTCACTATGAGACTCACAGCCCTGATGTTCACAGTTACAGACAAAAATGGCTCTCATTTATCAAACGAGCGTACGACGGAAAGTGCATAAAGCGTAATATCATCTGACTGGGACAGAACTATTACTAAATGTAAAGAAGTGAATAATATAAGGACTGCTGCCTTCATACATTTGCACCTTAATTACTGTGAGAAATGCTGGATCTGATTCTCTTTGTTCACCAGATCAGTTGTTGCTTTCTGTCCCTTCTGCTCTACAGAGTTTGGTCAAAGGACATTTGTTTACTCTGCACCTTATGCTGGAATATGCTACAGAAAGACTGGAAACTAACTGACTTCATTTCTTTGAGCACTTTTAAATGCAAACTGAGAGTTATTGAGGCCAATTCCACAACATGCACTTGTTTCTCACAACGCGTTTAAGGTCTGTGTCTTATCTAAATATGTAACTGTGTTTTGTGTTTGCTGCCTCTTGGCCAGGGCTCCCTTAAAGAAAAAGAGGTTTTTCATCTCAATGGGATATTTCCTGGTTAAATAAAAGTTCAATAAAAATTAAAGTGGAGAATAAACTTGTCTTAGTTGCAGCCAGATGTCAGAGCATCATGAAGTCTGAACATGATTCAGGACCAAGGACAGCTCCTCTTAATGTAACAGACACACGCCAACATCCTGTTTCTAAATATAAACACACACACACACACACACAAGGTCACAGCACTTAATGTTGTGATGCAGCGCAGCAGTGAAAAGGTTAATTGTTCCAGATGAGATGAGTGTTGAGGCTGATTCACTCTGACAGACAGCAGAACTGTCTCTGATTTATTACTGCTGGTAATAAAAGTATCGATATGACGTGGAAATATAACGGCCCATCTTCCATCTTCATGTGGTTCAAAGAAATAGTATCATATATGATATTTATATCTTCATGGCCTGTCAAGAAATAATGCTTACTTTTAAAACTGGTCTCCTCCCACCCCAACACGCCGTAGACCAGAACTCCATTTGTTTGTGTGTGAAAGTGTCGAGTCACTGCTGAGTCCTGCAGCTCCTTTAAATCTGAGATCTATCTCATTATTCTCATGTTTCACAGCTTTAAACTGTTTCCACATGAAGAAACTAAAGAACGGACAAAATATTGATTCACAACAGATCATCTTATTCATAATCACTGCAGGTGAACATGTTTATATCACCATGAAACTTCCCCACTTTGTCATTTACATACAGCCTACAAATAATATTTTTTGCATTACAAGTTTACTAAAATGTTATGTTTAGATATGCAAATGAGGTGTGTACTCATAAAATATGCACTAATTTGCAGGACATGAATCTGAACATCGGATGAAGCAAATTTTTAAGTTATTATTTTATGTTGTTGATATATTAGATAGGAAATTGGGATATCTCCTTTTATTGTTTCATAACTCAGAAAATACTGTCAAATATTTAAACTGTTGTATTTTTAGGAACAAAATGTTTATAAATCTGGCTATGAATGAGTGAATACAGTTAGGAATAAAACTGGTCAGTTTGGTGTCTGTAAGTGGAGCTGAAGTTGATATTTAATTAGAAAAATAAAAATCATTTTTGAGGAGACAGCCTTTAAAGATTTCAGGCATTTTTAGTAGAAATGGCTATTTGAAGAGAAAATATTGAATCTAATTCATATAGAACATGTAAAACATAATATTTTGCAGGAGGATGGGAGCTTCACTACAGGCTGCAATAGAAATCTGCAGAAACTAGTAAAATATACACTGAAATGTTTCTTTCCACTGTTCTGAAATAAGTCAAGTTACGGGAGAAAAACAGCCCCAAAGCATGTTTTTGTCTGAAGAGTCTTTCTTTAACTTGTTGTTTACAGTATTGTAATAATAAACAGTATAATAAGAGCTTCCTCAGCCACTATAACTCAGATTACTGTAGTTGTGGTGCGACCCGAGCCGACCTCAGGACCTGAACCTGAACTGAAACAGAGTGATTAGTGTCCGGCAGCAGCAGCGTGATTAGTGTCCGGCAGCAGCAGGAAGCCGAGTCTCAGCTCTGAATAATCCTGGTCCTGTGATCTGGCAGCTAAGCCCCATAAAGTCTTTATACCTGTTAGCTAATAGAGTTTCTAGGAAAACAGGAATAAAATATCCTTTAAAACTGGTCAAAACGTACAAAACTTACTGAGAGCTCAGGGTTTAATTACTGATTTTATTGGGTTCTCTAACTCTGTACACTGTAAAAAAGAATCTGTTTAATTTACGGTAAAATACCAGCTGCTGTGGTTGCCAGAACTTCACCATAAAAATTACAGTGAGTGAGTTTTCTAAATTTAAATGTAAATATCAGCAAAAACTGTGATTTAGACTGAATATTCCCATTATTTTTAGGTCATTCATTCATGGTATTTCTCCATAAATTTTGCATGAAAATGTTATATTTTTACAGCAAAACTGTGTGTTTCCTACAGTTTATGACAGAAAAAAGTAAAAGTTTTGTGCTATTATTTGAATTACGGTAATTAAAAGTGTCTACTATGGTGATATACAATTTTTAATTTGACGTCCTATTTCTGATGTAATTTGACAGTTTTACTGTTATTTCTACAACCATGTTTTACTCTGTGTGTATTTTATATTTCATCTTGTTTTTTGATCTTTGATGTGTTGCAGTGAATCCTTCAGTCTGTTGGGTAAATGAAGCTCCTCCAACAGGCCTGCAGGGATCATTTACACTTTCTGATCTTCACATGAAATATAAACAGAGATAATCTGCTGGATTCTAACCACAGAAACTGATAAACTGTCTGTTTGCTTTAGTTTAACTCCAGGTTTACTGTGAGTCATCAATCTGCAGAAAAATTAACCTTAAACAAGCATTTTAAAAGCAGGAGAGGTCTGGAAAAATAAGGAAAAAATAATCACTGTAACACACTGAACAAGAACAGAAATCTCAGATTTTGCACTGATTAAAGTCTTTAACTGAAGCATCAGGAATTCATCAGAGAATATATTTGTCTAGTTTACTGTATTCACACAGCATTAGTATTACTGCATGTGATTTAAAAATGACCCCTAAGATCTGTGTTTCATGTGGTGAAGTCTGTACCCAAATGATTTGGTCGGTAATTTGTGGTGTTTTTACATATTTGCACGGGATAATATTGTAGTAGAAAACCTCCACAATATTACACATTACTTGAGGTCCCCAGGTAACACTGGTCACATGCAAAACATAAAGTACACATTCATTTAAAATAGAAAGTGAGAGGGAAGTCAGGACGCTAAGATAAAAAAATATATAAATAAAGTACAAGAATGTGCTACATTTAGCAAAAAAATAAATATACTGATAATAACCAAAATCATTATCAATAAAACCATGTTAAATGTCTAGATATCAGCTCTTAAATTAAACTCTTACCAACTATTTTTGTTGTTGTTATCATTATATTTGTCCAAACAAATGAACCTTTAGTTGTACCAGGCATTAAAATGAACAAGAAACTGACGAAAACAAAGGTCAATGTGGAATGTTGTTAAAGAATTTTGGAGTGGAATAACAGCTGAAAGGTGCAACAAGTTGGTTGACTCCATGCCACACAGATGTGAAGCAGTAATAAAAAACTGTGGTCATAGAACTAAATATTAGTTTAGTGATTCACAGGATTGATAAAAACAAAAAAGTTTGTACAAAATAGTTTTTTAGTTTGTAAAGTCAATGACAAACACTGCTATATTTTTGAACACACCCCTTTCAACTAATTGCCCAATGTCACAGCCTTAAGACTTGCATATCACCAATGCTGGGTCTTGTTGGTTTTCTGAGAATCTACTGCACCTACTGGTACCTTGTTTGCCATGTAGCAATAAAAAATATACTAAAAACCTGGATTAATCTGGTTAGTCACATTGGACTGCTAATATATTGAACACTACTGTATTCTTGCTTATTCTTGTGTTGTTTCTTGACTTCATCCTTGCTTGTGTTGTACACTGAAAAAAGAACCAACTTAATTGAATTGTTTCATTTGGTAACACCTAAATGAATTAAGTTCTTTCAAAGAAATGTAATAAGTTAGATTAACACAATTGATTTTAAATTAATTTGAAAGAACTTAATTCATTTAGGTGTTACCAAATGAAACAATTCAATTAAGTTGGTTCAACTATTTTCTTTTTTCAGTGTATGATCTCTCAGATGTACGTCGCTTTGGATAAAAGTGTCTGCTAAATGACATTGTAGATCTGTAGACTTCTCCTGTGTGTCCACTGTGAGGTCAGAGCTGTAACTCTGAGCAACGAGCGTCTAAATGCTGCAGCTTCTGTTCTCGTTGCAGAGGAAGAGAAACTGTGAGAAGCTGCACGTTCACCATGACGCCTCACTGCTGACGCCTCGGCTGATAAAAAACCTCCATTCTCCGTCTACATGACAACGCTGTGAACAGAATTTTTAGAAAACCTTCAGTCTGGGTTAGAGGGTTCAAAAGCTCCTCTTTCACTGTTATAAAATCACAGTATTCTTGGGGCCAAAATGCACAAAAAAAGCTTTTTTGTGTACAGTCATGGAAAAAAAAATATTATTACTAATATAAGAGTTTAATTTAAGACCTGATATCTAGACATTTTCCATGGTTTTTACATCTATTTGTGGTCAATTTGTTTCTATTTGGATAATTTTGCATCTATTTTTGCATCTATTTTGATCATTTTGTGTCTTTTTTGCTAATTTTTGCATTTATTTTGATCATTTTGTGTCTTTTTTGGTCATTTTTGCATTTATTTTGGTCATTTTGTCATCTACAGTCATGGAAACATTCTTGATAATGACCAAAATTATTATGAATAAAACCATGTTAAATGTCTAGATATCAGCTCTTAAATTAAACTCTTATCAGCTATTTTTGTTGTTATCATTATATTTGTCCAAACAAATGAACCTTTAGTTGTACCAGACGTTCTGAAATGAGTCAAGTTACGGGAGAAAAACAGCCCAAAAGCTCAAAACTGACCAGAGCATGAAAACATGTTTTAGCCTGTAAAGAATAATCTTTCATTTCCAAACAAACACTCAGATGTGTGTCATGTTTGCTGCGTGTTGTTTACAGTATTGTAATAATAAACTGTATAATAACGGCTTCCTCTCATAATTTTTTCCATGACTGTACGTGAAGAAAAGGCCTGAATATCCAACAGTTGAGTATTTGCATCCAGCTCTATTTTCCCTCAGTCACATTAAACTCAACAAGATGAACGATTCGGTTGAAAACTTTGCTCTTACTTAGTGGAATTAGCTTGTTGAAGAGCTCAGAGTCATTATGGGAAAACGAGTCATTACCACGAGAACAAAGAGAATAAAGAGACTAAAGAGATGAGAAACTGAACATTAGCTGCAGAACACTTCACTGACTTCTCACCTGATTTAACACAAAGTATCAGCTCACTGACGTTGAGAAATAAAGAGAAATGAGAGAATGAATCAATAATCAATAATAAGAAGAGAGAAGATAGAAAGAGTCAGAGCTGATTCTGTTTCAGAGGGAAAGTTAGTTTAACTTTCAGTCTCCTTTAAAGGCCTCCGAGGCTGCCATGGTGACACACACACACACACACACACACACACACACACACACACACACACACACAGTAAGTCAGAGAGGCAGAAACGTGTTGTAAAGATGTGAAGAAAAGGTAAAAATAAACAAGTAATATTCTCTGTCAGAGGCTGTGGACTTAATTGACTTTGGTTTCAACGATTATCAGACAATATCAAAAACAGTTTTAACCCTCTATGGTACGGTGTTGCCCTCGGGCAACATCACATTTTTGTCCTGTCAGATTTCTACAATGCATGTTTTTGAGTGATGCGATACTTTAAAAAAGAGGGAAGAGTATAGGGAACCAATAGCAATGCTGTAATCTGTCACATGACCTCCAGGAGGCCATATTGAAACACTATTTTACAGACTTTCCCAAAGGAAACAGCTTTGCCATTTTGCGCCACAAAAAATCATTCAAAATGTCATTTCCTGGCCCTTTTCCATCTAGAAAAAATATATTCCTACTGATAGGTGAGTAAACCTTCATTTTTTATAGTTTCATTGACTTAGACAGAATTTTACATGTTTTTGGGGTCATTTTGTGACTTTTTTGGGGGTAATTTAGCATCTTTTTGGGTAATTTTACATGTTTTTTTGGGTTCATTTTGTGACTTTTTTGGTCTTTATTGGTAATATTACATGTTTTTTGGGGTCTGATAGGTGAGTAAACCTTCGACTGTTGAAGACATTCATTTCAATGAGTCATTGGTTCAATGGTTCAATATTTCCTACAGGCAACATTCAGACAAGAAACCAGTTAAAGTTCCTTTTATAATGTTTATATAAAAAAGTTTTTAATCACTGCTATCTGCCAGTACTCAGTGAGCAGTCATGAAGGAACCGGTGCAGGAGGCCGAGCTGGTCGAGCAGCCTGACAATATGATGACATGACTTCTACAATGAAAGCTGTAACGGAGGACAGAGACCAGCTGTCAAAGATCAGCGTAACCTGCTGTCAGCGGCCTACAACAACGTTGTGACACAAAATTACCAAAAAGACTACAAATTCCAAAAGTATGACAAAAAAAACTCACAAAAAGAAACAAAGTTACCAAGAAAAATACATAAAATTACTAAAAAAAAGACAAAATTACCAAATTATCCCATAGAGGGTTAATGATTTGTGAGCCTAGTTTGCACAAACACAACAAACTTCAGTTTAATGATTCAAACTGGAACTACAGTAAAGTTTCTAATTTATCTGAATCTCTCCTTTATAATAAACTTCAGAGAAGCTTTAGAGAGAGAAGAGAGAGGAGCAGAGAGGAGCAGAGAGCTCGGCGGTCTGCTGACCACCCTGAGAGAGACGAGAGGAGAAAACTCTGCAGCCAGAACAGAAAGGGCAGCAGGAGGATATTGGCAAAGTGTCATCGTCTCTTAGAGTCCGGCCCGCAGCGAGCCAAGCATGACATCACTGCTCCCCGCTGCACACACACACACACACACACACACACACACACACACACTGAAGTGCAGTCCATGCTGCCAAACATCACACTAAACTGTGTCAGAGCTTCTTTTTAAGGCCGGTACAAACATCTCCCGGCTGTCGGACAGTATAAATACCAGCAGTAAGGAGCCTGTTGTGATCAGCCGTATCTACCAAGAAAAATGACTAAAAAAAGACACAAAATTACCAAATTGACACAATATTACCAAAAAGACAAACAAATTCCAAAACTGTGACAAAAATGTACCAAAGAAAACCCCAAAGTTACCAAGAAAAATACATAAAATGACTAAAAAAAGACATAAAATTACCAAAAACACAAACAAATTCCAAAACTATGACAAAAAACTCACAAAAAGAAACAAAGTTACCAAGAAAAATACATAAAATGACTAAAAAAAGACATAAAATTACCAAAACAAAGTCATAAAGACCAAAAAAGATAAAATATAAAGACAAAGATAAAATGAGAGCAACAGAGCAGCATTGGTGTCTATGTGAAACCAAAGTGCAGCATGCGACTCCCCACTGCACACACACACACACACACACACACACTGAAGTGCAGTCCATGCTGCCAAACATCACACTAAACTGTGTCAGAGCATCTTTTTAAGGCCGGTACAAGCATCTCCCGGCTGTCCGACAGTATAAATACCAGCAGTAAGGAGCCTGTTGTGATCGTATCTGGAACAAGAAGTCACATTCAGACGTGACTGCACCGTTTGTCCTCAATGTGTCGTCTGTGTGTTGGAGTGAGTGTGTTAAATTATGGGAGCGACCTGAATGAACACAAATGTGAAGCTGTGGTCAAACTTGTGGGACGGCAAAATGAAAAGCATGATGCTTCAGCCTGGCGGAAATAGCAACAAATCCATTTGTAGGGATAAAAAGACTATAAAAAAAGAAAAAAAGAATCATATTTTGTCTTGTTTTTTTGGAGGTTTGACTTTGGCTGATATACACACAACATAGTGGAAGGAAATTGTCCTAAATTTCCAGATTTTCTGGAAATCCAGTTAAAATTTGCACCCCATTTAGATTTGTACTTGGCTATTCCTGCCTTTCCCTTTGGACGGCACTGAGATCCTGCAGAGTGAACGCTTTGATTCTCTTTAACTGAAGGGAAACGACACTGAAGCCATCTGTGCTGTCCTGCTATAAAGCGTTGAAAGTGTCTCGTGTCATGTGGTGAAGCTTGTTAATATTAACACAGTGAGTTCCTCCACACCTGAACGAAAATTTCCCTCACAGTTTTCCGTAAAAGTAGAAATAACCTGTGCATAATGAAGACTCTCTTGCAGCCTATTTTTCATGCTGAAGCTCTGACAAATATATGCTGCATCACACTCCCACACACACACTCACAGGCCCACATCCTTTTTAAAAAAAGGACATTCCTCGTTCTCGGCGCTGAGGTCGAGCCGCGATGATTATAGACCGGCTGTCAGCAGCACGGAGACGATCGGGATGTCTCATTCATCACGCCGACACATACATGACGGGGTCTCTGGGTCGGATGGAGACAGGAGACAGATATGAAAAATAACTGTCCACGTAACCTTCAATATTCAATCCTTCAAGGTGGGAAAACCCGAAGAGATTGAGGAGGTGGAGCAGCTCTCCTTCCCTGATGGAGGAGGTGCAGCAGCTCTCCTCCCCAATCCACTTTATTTAAATAGAACAATTTTAGCAAACACAGGTTTCCGAAGTGCTGCACAAACAATAAATAGATAACACAATACAAAGAGATGTAGTAAACAATAGAACAGTAAAACGCAATAAGATACAATAAATTAAAAATGGGATAAAAATAAATAAAATAAAATGTAAAATGTACTGCCCGCACAAAATAAAATATGCATGTATACAAATAAAACAAAAAAAATCATAAAATCAACATAAAATCAACACTCTACGAAGCCAACGAGAAGAGGTGGGTTTTAAGAAGAGACTTAAAATGAGACAGTGAGGGGGCCTGTCTGATGTGCAGCGGCAATTCAATCCAAAGTTTTGGAGCTGCGATGGATGGAGGAGGTGGAGCAGCTCTCCTCCCCTGGTGGAGGAGGTGGAGCAGCTCTCCTCCCCTGATGGAAGAGACTCCAGAGAGCTGCAGGAGGAGATGGGAATGGAGAGGTGGAAAGAAATGCCATTCAGAAGTCCCAGGCTGTTAAATTAGCTGCAGATAGAGTGCTGTTTGTTTGGTCCTCAGGGATTTACTCTCAGCTTAAGGTGGCTTTAAAAAACGCCGGCGTGCGGGTTCAATAAGCGGCTGCTCGCTTGGTAATAACAGCTTATCAGCAACAGCCTCACAGATACAGATACAGGCTCAGGACGGGACAGGACTCGGATCCAGTCCATCATTAGAGACGGATCTCCCCTCAGGTCGTTTGGACAGAGAGCAAAATACAACTCATATCTACGTTTTTGACTGACCTCCGCCGCCATCTAGCTGCCATGGTTATTATAAATGTTGGCGAGGCGGATTATAAATCACAAAAGTGTCAGTTGGGGAGGTGGAAGGGTCAAACAATCCAGGACTTTCACCAGGAGACGTAAAAAAAGATGTAAAAAGACGTACAATTACCAGAAGACAGATAATGACCAAAAAAAGACACAAATTTACAAAAGAAAATCAAATTACCAAAAACAAGTAACACAAAATTACCAAAACTATACCAAAAAAGGAAATTACCAAGAAAAAGACATAAAATGAAAAAAAATATGTAAAATTACCAAAAAATACATACATTAAATACATACATTTACTAAAAAAAGACACAAAATTACCAAATTGACACAAAATGACCAAAAAGACAAAGAAATTCCAAAACCATGGCAAAAAAACTCACAAAAAGGAACCAAATTACCAATAAAATTACATAAAATGGCCAAAAAAGACACAAAACTACTAAAAAAAGATGCTAAATTACCTACACAAAGTCATAAAAGACCAAAAAAAGATATAAACTGTTTCCAGCAGATCAGTGTTGGTGTCCATGTTTGACCAAAGTGCAGCCTGTGATTCAAACATCTCTTAACTTCCTGAATCAGGTTTTTACTGAACTATGTCACTTCCTGTAGTCATGTCCTCCTCCTAACTACTTCACTTCCACCATTTTATCATTCATTTCCTCTTTAAACTGTCTTTTAGAGCCCAACCAGGAACTGTTTGGCCTTAACCTTAGAGAAGTGCTGACGGAGCACAAATTCAACCAAACTGCAGCTTTTTGTTTTACAGCAGTGAACCTTACGTGTATATATAATGACGTATGAGCTAATTTTATAACGCTGGTGCTGACAGACGACCTGTTCTGTGGTTCATATTGGAGATCTTGTTGTGCTCTGTCTGAATGTCTGTGCAGTGATTATACAGCAGCAGAGAAGAGATGTAGATCTAAATCTATGAGAACTGGAGCTTTCACTCTAATTTATTGGCTGCATTCAATTCACAGTAATAATAATAAAGCAGCGTGTTCCAGTCCAGATTTTTTATCAGCGGGCTTACTGCAGCTCGACTCACTGGATGTTTCACAACCTGCAGCTTTTAAAGTCTGCAGGAGGAATTAAAGATTAAAAAATGAGGTGTTTAATATATAAAAAAATGTATAAACCCCTATTCAGACAAAAAATCCTCTAATAAAGTAAGTTTTGTGTAAGAAATGGGAGCTTTGTGACAGAAGTTAGAGAGCTGAAGGACAGGTTTCCATGGACACTGGCTGCTCATTAGTTATTGTCCTCATTTGCATCTTCAGCTCTCAGATCATTCAGACCTGCTGCCTTCAGCAAGATGCAGGTCAACTTCAGTCATTTCACACACACACTCTGCTTCTTCTGCATGTTTCTTCCTCATCTACTGGCTCTTAATGCAGCAGCTCCATAAAGGGAAGCAGGAAAAGAAATCAACTTTAAACGCTTCGTTTATCAAAGGAGCTATTTGTTGGTGTGACCTCGCTTCTTTCCAGCATCACAACCCTGATACATTTTCCTTTATTTAACTCATATTTATATCTGTGTCATGATGCTTTTCTTGGAAAGAGCTCTCCTTTATATCAGTCAGATCGGTTCAAGGAAGACATGAAGCTCGAGGACCAGGTCAGATCAGATCATAATCAGGAGACGGGACCTGAATAAAACAGGTAGCAGCACCTCGTTAGAGCACAGACACCTGTCCAATCCAAGGTTATAATAGTTTGGGATTTTTCTTTAGTTTAGTTTTTATTTCTTGGAAAATGCTTTAGTTTAGTTTTTAGTAGTTTAAGTGTTAGATTTTTTGTAATGGGGTATTTGTTGGGAGGATCAATCAAACCTTTTTTTTTAACTTAAATTGAATTTCAATTTTTGCAGCTTATAAAAACATTCACACAAAAATTCACATTTAGTCTGCTGTTTTTCATTTGTGATCTGCTTAATACAGCAATAAAGTTTATGCATCAGGTCAAATATGTATAAATTATATGGTTAAACAAAAGTAACACAAACAAACAATAAGTATTTAAATAATAAAAACTGTGTAAATGGAAATAAATACAACTAAATTAAGTGAAATAAAGTTAAATAAAATAAAGATAACATGACATTTATTGCATTAATATGGTCATGGCAGGTCTCCATCTGTTAACAAATGAATCTTTCTGAAGCCTCAAGCAGTAAGTTATTTGTTCCACGTGATGGATTTCCCAGACCCTCTCAATCCACATATTGTATGTTGGAGGGTTTTAACCATTTAACAATAATACATTTAATAGCTGGAATCAGTAATATTTGTAAGATATTTTCCCCCTTCCAGTTATGTAATTTGGTATTAGTATCTTTATAATAAAGTAGGATCTTTATTAAAACTTTTCTGATATACTTTTCCAAGTGCATCAAAAACCTCATCCCAGAATTTTTTCAAGTTTAGGGCATGTCCAAAATATATGAATATGGTTACCAATGTGTGTCCCACAACTTCTCCAGCATTTCCTACACTGCTTTTTACATCAAATAGCTTCTTTACTGGACAAAAAAACTCTCCAGGTTGATGTCAAATAGCAACATTTTCTGCTGGTGCACCGTATTGTCTAACTGTGTCCAGTCATGCACAAGAAAGACAAGAAATACTCAATAAAACAACAACAAAATGGAGGCAGAAATGCAGCTTGTGCCCTAACGAACATCGATACGCTGAGGTTCAGTGTGTGGGCGTGTCGGCGCCCTGGGGACACGCTGGCGTCCCCGTCAGCAGATCAGAGTGGACAGAGGGACGGAGGGACGGAGGCTGAGGTCCTCTGGGATCGACTCCTGACGGAGGGATCAATGTTTACTGCTGCTGATGGAGGAGGAGGCGACACGGAGGCACCACCTCCTCCCTCAGACCACCGATACGCTGCTGTCAGCACCTCTTCTTCTTCTTCTTCTTCAGCTCAGACTCTTATCTACACTGTAAAAAAATGCCATTGCTTTTACAGTAAAAAAAAATGTCAGCTGTAGTTACCAGAATAATTCTGAAAAAATACAGTACAAATGTAAATTTTACAGAACAACTTGTAAATTGTATTGGTATTCAGTGTACTAATAATGTAAATAATAACTGAATGTTTATGTGAATTATTTATTTTTAAAGCTGTCAATGCAGATTCTTTGAACATCAATCAATTTAGGATGTGTTTTAAACGTTATTTTGTTTTGGAAGGTTATATTGGAATGGTGATGTTGGACGGTATTTGGAAAGGTGGGAAAGGTTTATTGAAGTGGAAGGCTGGCATTTAACTTAACCCTTTATTATTTTCTCTTAGTTTATTAAGTTTACTGATATACTGTATGTTTTATATGGTAATTATGTTTGATGTTTGTTTGTGTCTAGTTTAGTTTTAATGTTATTTAATGTGTAACAGTTCTTATTTATTATTGTTCTTTTATTTATTTAGGTTGGTTTTGTGATTTTGTTGTTGTTGTTCTTTTTCTTTTCTTTTTTTTTTACTGATTTATGTTGTGTTTTGTTAAAATTAATGAAAAAATAAATAAATAAATAAAAATAACTGAATGTTAATTTATTGGTATTCAATGCACAATAAGCAAAATCTGCATGTAAATTTTGCAGCATCATCCTGTTAAATTAGCAGTTAAGGACGGTATAATCTACAACTTTAAAATGTATTTTTTTTTAAAACTACTATAGTTTTAGGATGTAAAATTAACAAGTTGTTCTGTAAAGATGTTGACATTTGTACTGTATTTTTTACGGTAATATTCTGGTAACCACAGCTGCCAGTTTTGTTCTGTAAAAACAACGGGACATTTTAACAGTGTATCTGTCCTTCTCTCACTTTGACTCTGTACCATTCATTCTCTGCAGAGTCTCTCCATCACACACAAAAAGCTGCATAATGGTGTTCTAACTCTCTTTCAGCTCCATAACCTCCAGGGTGTGCAAAAAAAAAAAAAGAGAGAAACTGAACAGAAACATTTGGTTTTTAACCCTGTGAGCGCCTAATTCTGACTCGTCATCAATCGGATGCGGGTCGCATGTTTGCAGCAGTTAAAAATAAAATGTCAGACGGAGGGAGAGCCAATGTAAAGAAGCCTGAATGCAGCTTCTGCACCTTGAGAGTGAAAAACAGGGACTGTGATCACAGCAGGAGGGCTGAGGCAGCGGAGGGAGGGGCCAGAGAGTCCGTCGCATCGGTCTGCACTAACACTCTTTTTACATAAATATAATACAAACACAGCATGGTGATTTTCTGCAGATCTGTACATCCTTTCACACACACACACACACACACAGTGAGCAGCAGCAGGGAGAGCTGGCTGAAGCAGCCGAGCAAACAGGGAGGTGCTGCAAAGACTGCTGCATTCTCCGAGCCAGAACCTCCCTCTTTTCTCTCCATTGTTGTCGACGAGTCCCGAGACTCTCGGCTCAGTACCCGTCCTCTCCGCTCGCCTCCTTTGTCTCATAAACTCGACCCAGAAGCAGAAATAATATACAGACATTTATGTGTTTTCACGCGGCGATGGTGGTGATTTGTGCCTGCGTCTTTTTTATGTAACTTCTTTATCGAACATAAACATCCCCAGCAGACTTACGGTTTAAGGATTATCACTGAGTGTCCAGATACTCGGACAAACGTGTTTAAAAGATGAGGTTTTTTATAATATTTCTGCCTGTAAGCGGCTGTTTTGTAATCATCTTCTGCACGTTAATGCCAATTTTCATGCCCCCCAAAAATACCCGAGCAGCACTCAGTGTTTCCTCTGACACAGCAGTTAAAATGGGACACTGAAGCTGTCCTTTGAAAGAAAAAATATTTTCGGCAGGTCAGCTTCTCCTCAAGGTGGAGTGACCCAATATCAGAGACAGTCTAGAACGCACTACATGTATCAAAATGTCTTCTTTTTTGGTCCATGCTGCATCCTTCGACCAAGTTTTAATAGAAATCAGCTTAATAGTTTTTACATAATCCTTTACAGTGGAGTGGTAATATCTAAGAGACTGTTTCTGCGATATTTGAAAGGTAATTAGCTTCACTAAAAATAAGCATTATTTCCACAAGGCACACAAGGACTCTGTGAGGCCATGAAAAACTAAAAAAAAAACCCTCTGCATTCAGAGTAAGGTTTGAATTTCTGGGAATTAAATCGTTTCTTGTCTCTTTGTGTGATTCTGCACACTGAATGTGTTATATGACATGCATATAGGAAAAAAACACAAACAGGGATACATGGATCCAGTTTCCCCCACTACAGCTGGTACATATTAATGAATTAAATAGATGAACTAAAAATAACTTTTAGCTGTGTTTTAGTTTGCCAGCGTCTGTTGGAGCAGCCAAATAGATAAATAACGGAATAAATAAATAAGATCTGGTCACAGATGACACCGATTTGCAGACAGGTTTTCTTCAGGAGAAGAGCCAGCAGCTGAACGATGCCAGGTACTGAGTCGGCTTTATAACGTCATCCAACAGTCCTCTAACAGTCCATCCAACAGTCTATCAGTCCATCCAACAGTCCATCAGTCCATCCAACAGTCCATCCAACAGTACTACAACAGTCCATCAGTCCATCTAACAGTCCATCTAACAAACAGTCCATCCAACAGTCCATCCACCAGTCCTCTAACAGTCCATCCACCAGTCCATCCAACAGTCCTCTAACAGTCCATCCAACAGTCCTCTAACAGTCCCTCCAACAGTCCATCTAACTGTCCATCTAACAGTCCATCCAACAGTCCTCCAACAATCCTCCAATAGTCTTCAAATAGTCCTCCAACAGTCCATCTAACAGTTAATGCAACAGTCCATCCAACAAACAGTCCATCTACCAGTCCATCCAACAAACAGTCCATCCAAAAGTCCATCTAACAGTCCTACAAAAGTCCTCCAACAGTCCATCTAACACTCCATCCAACAGTCCAATCAACAAACAGTCCATCCAATAAACACTCCATCCAACAGTCCTCCAAAAGTCCATCCAACAGTCCTACAACAGTTCAACAGTCCTACAACAGTTCAACAGTCCATCCAACAGTCCTACAACAGTTCAACAGTCCATCCAACAGTCAATCTAACAAACATTCCATCCAACAGTCCATCTAACAGCCCGTCCAACAGTCCATTTAACAGTCCCTGTGTCTCTGAACTATGTTTGGACATTCATCTGAAGCTCTTATCTGAACTGAGCAGGTTGTAGCTCAGTGTCTGTCCTTCTGTCCCAAACACAGAAAAACAAAAACAACCAGTGCTGCTGATGGAAGCTGGCTTCAAAGCCTCGACTGTCAGGTGGAAGTGTTGATGATGACAGCTGGACGAGCTGCAGCGTGAGACAGCTCAGTCAAAACAAATCATCACAGTCTGCAGAGAACATAGAGAGTAGAAGAAGTAGTGGTGGTGAAGCAGACCGTGGACTCTATTACAAGCAGAAGTGAATAACTGGGTGATTCTCTAAACAATCAGTTACTAGAGTTGAGATGTTGAGCCTAATTATTTCAATCTGACAATTAAAACAATGAAATAACGAGAAGAAAAGCTACTGATAGTTGACTTTCTTTGCAGCAGGTTTTTAAAAAGACTTGTAATGTCACTTCCTGTGATGTCACAGGGACTGATCCATTATATGTAAAGGGGTTTATTGATTTGGCGTGACAGGGCTGAAAACACATACCAGCAAAATGTTGGTATCAATTAGAATTTTTATTTGTTTTAAAATCAACTTAAATAGTGATGGTTAGTGACTCTTCTGCTTTAACAATTTTATTTTGTATTTTTTTATTATTATTTTAAAAATATCATATTATTTTGTTCTGCATTATAATGAAACAAACTTTGTTCTATTATCTGATGTTTTTAAAATGCATTTTGTGGTTTTCTTCGATTGAAAATTACATAAAATTTTATAGTAAGCCTAGTTGACAAACTCAGGCTGAACCACCAAACAGTTTTTGGTGTTTTCGACACCTCACTGAGCGACCAGGTCGCTCAAAGTCCGGCTGAGAGAAAGAGAAGCTGGTTCAAGCCGATTTTAAAGTGCTGCCCTCCGGCCGCATTTACATAATCAAGCCGGTCACTAATTGGAAAGCCATCTAATGTCCCCGTTGGACATTTATCCCGTGATATAAGACGGCTAATACTTTAATAAGACGACCTAATGAAGTATGTCAGCGATCACAGAGGGCTGCAGCCAGTCAGGAGGCCTCAGAGCGCTCGGACCGGGAAACATTGTGGAAACACAGTGTGTGTGTGTGTGTGTGTGTGTGTTTGTTTGTGTGTGTGTGTGTGTGTGTGTGTGTAAACTCCTGGTCATGTGATCAGTCTCCCCAGACGCTCGGCGTGTTAATCTGGCGAGCAGCTAATCTGAGAGCGTTCATTGTCTCCATCAACAATCCCAAAATCCTGCAGATTAACAGTAAGAACCTCCAGAGAGAGAAAACATAAACGGGATAAATCACCTGATGAACGACCTGACACATTTACTAAAAGCAAACAAAAAAGCACCAGAGTTGGGGATTCATCAAAGTTTAATTTATTATTATGATCTTGGATTCCAACGATTATGAAAGCATAAAAATCAAGATACTATTAAAAAGTCTTTTGTGATTATGATTGAAGTCTTGTTATGTATAGTGTTAGAAATCACTTTCTTTACAGGGGTGACCTTTAACCTTTGCTGTTTTAAAGTCGACCTTTCTGCTTCAGCTGCTGATTAACTGGAACAGCCGTCACCGTCTGAAACTGAAGCCTCGGCTCCCTGCAGGCCCGACCTTTAACCTGTTCTCACTGGATCAAAAAGCAACATTTTTAATATCTATTTATGAGTTTCAGGTTGACGCCAATTGTATCTATTTTATTTGGATCTAATTAGGGCCTACGCACTAGTCCATCCAATAGTCCATCTAAAAGTCCATCCAACAGTTTATCCATCCAACAGTCCATCCAACAGTCCATGAGTCCATCTAACAGTCCATCTAACAGTCCATCCAACAGTCCATGAGTCCATCTAACAGTCCATCTAAAAGTCCATCTAAAAGTCCATCCAACAGTCCATCCAACAGTCCATCCAACAGTCCATGAGTCCATCTAACAGTCCATCTAAAAGTCCATCTAAAAGTCCATCCAACAGTCCATGAGTCCATCCAACAGTCATCCAACAGTCCATCTAAAAGTCCATCCAACAGTCCATCTAACAGTCCATCCAACAGTCCATCTAACAGTCCATCTAAAAGTCCATCCAACAGTCCATCTAACAGTCCATCTAAAAGTCCATCCAACAGTCCATCTAACAGTCCATCTAAAAGTCTATCCAACAGTCCATCTAAAAGTCCATCTAACAGTCCATCCAACAGTCCATCCATGATTTCAGTTTGAAGTTAAACAGTTAAATTTAAAATGTTTTTTTCCAGGAATGTTTAAATTTGTTTGCTGTGAAGTTTCAATGGGAATAAAAAATAATTATGGGGTTTGTCAGACTGTATGCATCATAAAGTATTTTCTTGTCAATTATATGGCAGAACAGCGTTTCTTTTGAGAGAAAAACTTTTTTTAAGGTAAAATATGGAATAAAATGGCAATCTTAAACGTCAAATCAACAGTGCTATTATAATTTTACTGTTATATTAGAAAAAGCCGCACCGTATTTATTACGGAAAAGTTCTGGCAACCACAGCTGCCGTTTTTTTACCGTAAAAACAACAGGGTCTTTTTTACAGTGTACAGCTGTTATTCTCTCTCCTCTGAGGTTATTTGCTGTTTTAAAGTCGACCTTTCTGCTTCAGCTGCTGATTAACTAGAACATCCTTCACCGTCTGAAGCTGCAGAGTCTGAAACTGAACCCCCGGCTCCCTGCAGGCCCATCCACTGCAGATCTGTTCAAAAAGCTCCATTATGATCTCTGCTCCACGGAGGAGACCCGGGAGGATTTATTAATGAATATATATTCTCTGTTTTATGGGAGCTGGTGGAAGTCTGAAACCAGAGAATCAGTGAGTTCCTCTGCTTTGGCAGCAGATTATTTCCATAGCTGCTGCGTCTCTGCGCGGCGGTGTGGGCTGAGAGGGCCGAGCCGTGGGAAGCAAATGTCAAACTGTGACTCAGCACTCTCACTGCGACTACTAACTGTTGATTCACCGGCAGGAAGAGCAGCTGAAGCTAACGGTGTGTCGGTCCAGAGCTGCTCTGCTCAGAGGATCAGCAGCAGCAGCAGCATCACTTCTTCCCCCCCGAGAGGCTTCAACCTGCAGCTCTAACTCCATTTCTGCAACATTTAGACAACGTGTTGGCTGCAATAAACACCAAACAGTGACTCAGCACTTAGCTGAGCTGCTAACAGCTGATTCACTGGCAGAGCAGACAGAGGAGCTAAACTTAGCCCGGAGAATAAAAGACTCCCAGCATGCCGTGGGGCACCGGTTCGGCTGTAGGAAGCATCAACCAAGACAAAAGTTTCACAAAAGATTCTAACAAACACTGACTCTGTGTTTACTTCAGGAAAGCTGTCAAAGTATCAAGACTTTTGCAGCAACATGTGTTTAAAATAAGTCAAGTCAACTTTATTTATCTGCGAATAAAGTTGAATGTAAATGCATGAAATGTTTAAATGCAGCCATATGTTCAGGACATACAGAGAATTTAAACTGTGTTTCCCTCTTATCCCCGGTGCAAACAGCAATAAACATGAAATATAAAATATAAGTAAAATATATAAAATGTAAACGTTAAAACATATATACAAGCAAGAAGACATAGTGGCAATCTGGGAGATGTAAATAGTATAAATAGCATAAATAAATATAAAAGTATGAACAGATTAATGGTATAAATATGTTGTATAGTATCAGTATGGCAATATGGTACAGTATAAACAGAACTATCAGTATAAATATAAATATATATATAAATATAAATATAAATAATGTCAAAGTTTGGGCTGTCAATCAATAAAAAAAATGCCAAATTATTCGTGCAATTCTCCGTGATTAATCAAGATTAAATGCTCTTTTTTTTCTTGTAATAATGGATATTTGTCTGTTAAGGAGAGACTCACGGGTCCCTGCAGAACCATGAAAACACAGTTTTATTCAATATCTTGAGGTGATTTTAGTATAATGTTTGAGTGTTATTTCAACCTGCTCCCGCTACAGAATGGGACTTTTATTTTGCATTCATTTTAAAAAGAAAATTACAAATGAATCACAAACATTAACACGATATTTGACCGTTTAAAACAGGAGAAATAACTGATTGTGTTCACTGACGTTTTCTGTATCAGCAGGTTGTAATAAAATTTTGTATTTCAGCTATATTTCATCTATATTTCACCGTTATTTAAGCTATATTTAAGCTATATTTCTCCTATATTTCAGCTTTATTTCATCTATATTTCACCTGTATTTCAGTTATATTTCAGCTAAATTTAATCTGTATTTCAGCTATATTAAAGCTATATTTCAGCTATATTTAAGTTTTATTTTATCTATATTTCAGCTATATTTAAGCTATATTTTGGCTTTATTTAATCAATATTTAACCTGTATTTCAGTTATATTTCAGCTATATTTCAACTCTATTTAAGCTATATTTCAGCTATATTTAAGTTTTATTTCATCTATATTTCTCCTATATTTCACCTATATGTTACCTATATTTCACCTATATATTACCCATATTTCACCTATATTTCACCTATATTTACAAATTTTCCCAATGTGTCCGTTATTTTCGTAGATTCAGGGCCAAAAAGTGACGCCCAGAACAGATAAAAATTTTAAGAAATACAGTTAGAGGGAAGCATCTCTGATGATCGAGAGAGATTATTTTTGTATAAATCTACACATTGTTGTTGGGAAAATCCTGCACATTGTCCCTTTAAATCCAAACACTAAAGCAGCCTGATAACAGCAGAAGACTCAGTTTAACTTCATGACTAATACAGATAAAAAAAACTGTTTCTACTGTGAAGTACTTCATATTTATTCCCCACAGAGTCACAGCCTGATGAGATGAGCAGCATCACTGACCTGATCATCATCATCATCATCAGAGGAAGAAGAAGAAGAAAATCTTTTACGACACGATTACAGAAGTTGACGTCTCAATTTTATCCCCAAATTAAAGTTTGGGATTATCACGCTGCACAGTAATTACTGAGGCAATCACAGTTTATATCACAGGGACAAAATAATTGGGACGCAGACAGACAGTCAGATCAGTGACACACACACACACACACACACACACACACACTGGGTCGAACCACCTTTGCTGAGTCACTGGAAACATCCAGTCCCAAGACACCAACACAGGAAACTGGAACAGTCGATTACATGGTAAAAAAAAACTATAAATATCAGCTTTTTCTGGGCATCAGTTACACACACACACACACACACACACACACACATCCTTGTACTTCTATCTTTGTGAGGACCCTCATTGGAACAGTGAATTCCCTAACAAGGTTATAATAGTTTTGGATTTTTCATTAGTTATAGTTTTAATTTCGTTGTCAATTTTTGTTTTCAAATTCAGTTAGTTTTAGTTAGTTTTTAGAGTGAGTTTGCTAGTTTTATTTTAGTATTTTTTTGGGGAAATGCTTTAGTTTTAGTTTAGTTTTTATTAGTTGTAGTTTTTTGTAATGGGGTATTTGTTGGGTGGGAGATTAAAAGAGGTCACAGTAAATTTTGCCTTTATTTCCTTTGTCTGATCCATCTTCATTATGGATGAAAAAAAATGGAAAAGACAAAAACGAAGGACATTTTCACTATAATTTTAGTTAGTTTTGTAACCACACAATACAGTTTCAGTTAATTATCATTATCATGTAACCTTTAACCCTTAAAACAAAGTCTGAAATCTAAAAAAAAGCCTTTAAAGAAATGAGGACCGGCTGAAATGTCCTCACTTTGCAAAAATGTCCTCACTCTGTTGGTTAGAAACGTGTTCTGGTCCTCACTATGTAGGACTTACAAGAACACACACACACACACACACACACAAGGAGACAAAGATGGTTTCACTGCAATGGCAGCAGCAACATCCTCGGCATGAATGAATCATCACAAAACAGTTTTCTGACTATTTTGGAATACAAATGATGGTGTTTCGAAACCAAACACACACACACACACACACACACACACACACACACACATCTCCATCCTCTCAAGTCTGAACCTGCTCGGCCGTTTGTCCTCCTCTGGACCCAACCAGCCCGGAGTCTGACTTCATCCCATTACGTCCAGCACGCCAGCTGGAAACCATGGCGATGACACCATAAACACACAACTGACTGGGCTGCTGTCTGTTTCTTCTTCTCTCCATCTGTAGGGGGCACTGAGTTCATCCGCATCACCTGCATGGAAGGTGTTTTCTCATATCGACTCACAGTGACTGGGCAGAAAAAGGCTCATCAGCCTCATGAGTCCCTGCACACTCACAACCTCTCACTCTCATTTTATAACCAGTAAAAAGTAGAAATAAGCTGCACTCTGTTGCAGAAAAGCTGGAATTAGCTCATGCACACACACAAACACACACACACACACACACATATATATATGCACATATATATAATTATTTTCAGAGAAAATAGGTTAAATAGGCACCTACTGTTCTACTGGCTGCAATAATCCTGTTCTCTGGATAAAGAAGGACTCGGTGAAATCCCGTCTGAACCTTCCGTGCCTCCTCTTAATGTCAAGGTAGATCTGAGAGGATTGATTGTTTAACGAGTTTATGCTGTCTCATGCCCTAATTACTTCCAGACATTTCCCCTCCCCATCATCAAAAACACTGCGCAGGAAGAAAGTAAATGTTCCCGAGCTGGCTGCAGGAGAGACGACATGACAAACACAGGAAAAAGAAAAGAAAAGAGAAAAGAGAATGGAGAAAGGAGCGACTGTCGGGCAGTTTGTTTGAGGAGAAACGTCACGTCTGTGCGGAGAGGAGAGAAGAATCAGAGCTGGGAATAAAAATACGCAGCAGAGCATCCCACTCAGAGGAGGGAGCTGCAATCAGCTGCAGGAAGCCGAGAAAAACAAACAGCATGCAGCACTTCACAAACACTTTACGTACCGTGATGGAGGACGAGCCACTTTACCGGAGAGTTGTGTGTCTAGAAACCGGAGAGGAGCCGGGTGATGTGTGTATGTGTGTGCGTGTGTGTGTGCGTGTGCGTCAGGCAGAGACAGGAGCACAGAGGAGGAGGAGGAGGAGGAGGAGGAGGGAGGAGGAGGAGGAGATTTGGCACATTTGGAGAGGAACGCAGCCTGGTGGCGGAGCGCAGCGCGCCGAGATGCGGCAACATCCGTCTGCAGACAGCCGAGCAGCGGCGTGCGCTCCAACCAGGGAGGGGCGCACCGGCTCACACACACACTCACACACACACACACACTCTCTCACACTGCACCAGCTGTAACTCATTCACTGCCGGCAGCTCTGTGTGTGTTTCTATGTGTGTGTTATGCAGCATCTCCCTCAGCGCTTCATGGAAACATCTGCTGTCCGTCATGACAACAATCACAGCAGTTTATACTTGAACTCTGCTGCAAATATAACCAAAAACTAAAGAGTTGTTGTAGAAAGAGATAGAAAACAACAACAACAGGGCCGCAAATGACATAAATGTCAAGTCATGTTTGCTATGAAGTGACTTCATGTTAAAACAGGAATATAAGAGGAATATTATGCAACTTTTAAGCATTTAGTTTCTGTAAAAGAGGTCGTAAACTGTGTTAACATTACTGGTCTGTAGGAGAACACGATGCAACCTGCCAGGAGTAAAGTCAGTTCTACCTGATGGTGGCGCTATAGGGCAGCAACAACATTAGGAATCAACATTAGGGGACCAAGACAATGAAAAACAAGTATCATGGCAATCAGGGCAGAAGAGACTATAAAAAGGCCAAACCCTGTCCTAGACTGCTGTACTGAACTCTACCACTAGGTGTCACTCTTGACTCAGCAGATTCTTCTGAGTGGAACATAATGAGACCGATGACTCTGCAGTAATGCACCTTGAAGCTGGTTTACCAATGAACAGAAGTTTATCCGTTTGGAAATCAAAACGCATATAACAAAAAGTGACCTGTTTTTTCAATAATTAACCTTTCATTTACATTACTAAATTATACAAAAGTCCAACTTTTCTCTTTTTTTTTTAAACACAATGCATGGCCAGGATATCGAGTATGAGAACAAAGGCCCGAAAATGCCCATTTTTTTAGTTTTCTGTTAGTCTCATTTCCTATATTCTCATGTTAAGGGAGACATGGAAAATAAAAATGAATAACGGCAATCAATTCATATTTTACAGGCATATTTTGAATAAAACAATCCGTTTTTTACTTGAAAAAAACAAAAAACAAAAAAATACAACATGAAAGGAAGTGACTTTATGTTAAAACAGGAATATTAGGGGATTTGCTGGAACTTTTAAGCATTTAGTTTCTGTAAAAGAGGTCGTAAACTGTGTTAACATCACTGGTTAATAATAGCCTGGCCAAACCCTGTCCAAACCCTGCTGTACCGAACTCTACCACTAGGTGTCACAGTTGACTCAGCAGCTTCTTCTGAGTGGAACATAATGAGACCGATGACTCTGCAGTAATGCACCTCGAAGCTGGTTTGCCAATAAACAAAAAAAGAAGCAGAGTGAAGCAGCGTTACACAATCAGCTGCATTAACTGACACTTGTATTAACTACTAAAGTAATTCTAAAACTACAAAACCTCGAGGTAAACAAACACAATGTGCACCTCCGATTTACTGGTTTTGGAACGAGCTTTGTTCTTGCATTTGGCCTCACAATATTTGCATTTTTCAGCTCTGTATCCACTATTTTTGTAACTGTGTACCCAGACACTGAAGTTTGAAGTTTGAAACGTTTTATTTTGCACAATAATAAGACAAAAAAGAAAAGGACAAAGAAATAACAACAAAAGGAAGATGCAAGATAGCGGCAAGAAACCCAACAGGGCTTCTACATACAGGCATCTACCTATCTTTAAAATTCACAAGTTAAATTAAAAACAAGTAACTATGAGATAGGAAAAAAAAACATAATAACCATAAAACAAAGCAAAATTATAATAATATTAACCCTTAATAGGGCACTCATTGAAACACTTGCAAATTCCAAATTTCAACCCTAGAGAATATTGGAGGATATTACATACTGCCAGAATGTGTAAAAAAAAAACAAAAAAAACATACAGACCCGGGGGAGGGGGGTAATATTTTGAGAAAAAAGTTTACGAGATTAAAGTGGAAAATTTACGAGAAAAAAATGCGCAGATTTACGAGATTTGAAGTGATGAATCTGCGAGAAAAAAGTTGTTTTTTTTCACTTTTTTCTCGTAAATCTGCAACTTTTTTCGTGCCAGATTTGCCACTTTAAATCTCTTAAATCTGCGACTTTTTTTCTTGTAGATTTGCTACTTTAATCTAGTAAATTTGCAACTTTTTTCTCAAAATATTCTCAAATGTCATGGTGTCACCGTCTGTGACGTAGCCTGATCTTTGCTGATTAGCTGGAAGAAATCCATGTGGTTCTACGACCAAACAGAGAGACATGGGGATCCAGTTTGATATCCACTGAAGTTACCAAATATAGTTCTTATTAGCCCCATAAAGGGTTAAAAGGTAAAATAAAACAAAAGTGTAGAAATTGATCATTCCAAAGTATTGTACCTCTATATTTTAAGGAAAATTGACCAAGGGTAGTACGATAGTGACGTCCAGAAACATCCAGAACAAAGCAAAACAAAAATAAAATGCAAGCTGAAAATCAGAGTTCCTGCAGATACAGATACGGACACACACTCCTCGTGTGTTTTTATTGGGAGGGTTAACTTCTGCAGGAGTCTATAAACGTTTTTAAAGGTGAATCCTGCACAGTGAGCCTTTGTCACAACAGTTCAGTTCAGTGGAAGCCTTTTCCTGCTTCTGCCTGACAGTGTCTCGCTGCACAAAGCAGCTCGGTAAAGAAAAGGTTTTGACATTTAGGTGTGAAAAACCCTGAGTGGCCCTGAACTCAACCTGATCTAAACACCTTCAGGATGAACTGAGTCTCAACAAACATCAGGCGGCTGAACGAGAGGAAACCCTGCAGACAGGTTCACAATCTCACAGTAATAATTTAGTGCAGTATCTATTATCCCAGTAAATATAATAAATATCATGCACAAACAACATAATCATACGCTGACACTTCCTGTGTGCGTAGCGTCCGCCCACAGCCTGATGAGTTCATATTTAATGTTGACTTAGTGTCTCTCTCTCTCTCTATAATCTATCTACCTCTGTGGGATAAAAATAGCTTCAAATTAATCATAAAAGTAAACAATGATAATGTTTACGCTCCAGTAAACTGTGAGCATGAGAGCCTCTTTAGATATAATCATGCTTGTGTGTGTTTTGCACTGTAAAAAAATTATTTTACAGAAATGTCTTGTATTATTTTACAGTTTTTTCTTGTTTTTTAAGTGCAAATGCCACTAAATATTACTGTTATTACAAATATAAATCCTAAAATAGAAGCTGAAATATGTAAATAAATACAAATAATCTACTGGGACATTATAGATATTATTTAAGTTAAATTAAATGTAAAAAAAAAGTCTGGCAGCAAAAAATTTCCAAACATGTCATATTAAAGTAGAAAAATGAATTATTAAGAGTATAATAAGTTATTCATAATAGAGAGACTTGATACACTTAAGAGTTATTCTACATATATATATTTATTTAAATACAGAAATGTATTGTATTATTTTACAGGGTTTTTCTTTTTTTGTGCAAATGTCATTTTAAAAAATATATAACTTTTATCACAACAATTAACCCTAAAATATAAGTTGAAATCTGTAAATCACTACAACAACAACTTTATAGATTTGTAATACAGTATTATTTAATTTCTTAATGGTCTTGAATGTTAAATTACAGTGAATTATATGTAAAAATACACATAATATTGCTGAATGTAATATTAAGGAAACTTTCTGTTTTTCTTACTTCTTAATTGCAAATGCCATGAAACAGAATTATAATACTTTTATAACAAAAATTAATACAATAGGACATTATAGATTATTTTTTTACAGTATTAATGTTTGACTTAATGTCAAATTAAAGTAAAAAAATGTTAATCTATAGATATTTTAATATAGGTATTTAAAATATTTTTAATTTTTATAATTAAAAAAAAAAAAGAAATTATGTGTAAAATAACTTAGGGTTGTTTATTATTTTAATACTATTTTTACAGTGTGTTTAAGGTATTTAATGTGTGTTGTTGCAACGAACACACACACACACACACACACACACACACACACACACACACACACAAAGCCAAATAAAAATCATGTTGCTGAATATAATATTAAGGAAACTTTCTGTTTTTCTTTCTGTAAAATTTTTAAATTTAATGTAAAAAAAAAAAAAAAGTAAAACAAACTGACAGTAAAAGTTGCCAAACACTTACTGTCAAATAAAGGTAAAAAAAAAAAGAAAGAAAGAAGAAGAAGTTAATCTTATTATTATTATTATTATTATTATTATTATTATTATCTTATCTATTTTTAAAAAATGAAATGCGTATTTTTAAAGATTTTTCTTTTCCTATTTTTAAATAATCTGTAAAATAACTTAGGGTAGTTAACTTTTTTAAATTTTCATACTTTTTTTTACAGTGTGTTTAAGGTATTTAATGTGTGTTGTTGCAACGAACACACACACACACACACACACACACACACACACAGTAGCAGCAACTCATTCAGTAGAACTCGAGGCCACGCCCCTCTACTCACTAGCCCCGCCCCCTCACACCAAGCAGCCAATGAGAGGAGCCGGTGGAGGCTGTGAACAGATCAGCTGCTGACAGAGAGGAAGAGATTCTCCTCGCTGGTGTTGGCAACAAAATATCTGAGTCACATCAGAGGAGGGAGGGGGGACACGTCCCACGTCTCAGACCTGAACCACCACAACAAGCAGCTCCACAGGCTCAATTAAAGCTGAGTCACACACACTTAATCACTGCTCACACACTCACACAGGTTTAGAACAAACTGCTTCAAAATGTATTTAAACCAGGCGGCAACCTCCTGGTCTGAGCAGGGAGGCAAACCAGGAAGTGCCTTAACCATAAATTCCAGCAGGGGGCGCTGACGGCTGCAGAAGCATTTGGGTCCATTCATTTCAATACAAAATGAGAAAACTTCTCACTTGATTTATTAGCTCAGAAATGTTTTTTAGGACAACACTATGGTCTCAATCACTAGTAAAAAATCTTCTTCAAGACAATCTGATGTTAATAGTGTAACTAATGGCCCCATTTAGAAGAAAATAGAAGATAAAGAATCGTATGATTTGGGGCGGGGCTACCTTTGATTGACAGGTCACTTACAATGTGTATCTACGGCAACATGTCACTAAAGTTATATATAACGTTAAATAAGGACGATTACTGGTTTGGTGTCATAACTGTATTTTCACGTAATGACAGTTTATTTGAACATTTTGTAATAAATTAAAAAATGAATTAAAAGAATTACCAGAATGTGTGTGTTTATATACATATATATATATATATATATATATATATACATATATATACATATATATGTATATATATTGTATATATGTATATATGTATATACATGTATTGTATATATGTATATATGTATATATATATTATATATGTATATATATATATATATATGTATATATATATATATATATACATATATATATATATATATATATACATACATAAATACATTCAAAAAGTATTTTCTTGTCCATTATATGGCAAAACAGCGTTTCTTTTGATGGAAAAACTTTTATTTTTTATGGTAAAATACGCACTAAAATGGCAACCTTAAATGTGAAATCAAAAGTGCTAATATAATTTTACCGTAATATTAGAAAAAGTTGCACAGTATTTATTACGGTAAAGTTCTGGCCACCACAGCTGCTGGTTTTTACCATTAAAACAACAGGTTTTTTTGTTTTACAGTGTGTCATAGTAAACATGTTTGAAGTTTCTATAGAGAGGACGAGAAGGAGTCAGAAACAGACAGAATGTCCAGATATTATCTGATTTATATTCATGGGAGCAGAGAGAATAAACTCCTGAATACAGAATGTGTTCCTGTTGTCTTCGTCTCTTTCTTTCTGTCTTTTGACTGGATTATTTGCTTTGTTCTGTCTCCACGTCTCTCTCTCTCTCTACGTAGTTTATGTCTCTCTTCCTCTTTTATCTCTTTTTCCAATCTGTATTTTCCTCACTCCTTCTTCACTCTCTCTCACTTTCTCTCCGTCCCTCAGACTGCAGAGATGGCAGGCTCCAGGATCAATATCAAAGCTTTGCATAATTCAACAGCTGACTCAATAATATATGACGCAATGAGCCACTTTGGAAGGATGCCTCCCCCCTTTCTCTCTCTCTCTCTCTCTCTCTCTCTCTCTCTGTCTCTCTCTCTCTGTCTCTCTCTCTCTCTCTCTGTCTCTCTCTCTCTCTCTCTCTCTCTCTCTCTCTCTCTCTCTCTCTTCTCTCTCTCTCTCTCTCTCTGTCAGGTGAAGTGAACCTGCACATCTTTTTGCATTAAATATAAATGTTCAGAGTCCAAACAATAAAGCCACATTAGTTCAAATGTTCAGATTTGTTCCCTTCAAGTCTCAGTTTGATATTAAATTCCTCCTCCAGACATTTTTAAAGTCTGTAAAAAACCCACTGTGATGATTAATACATGTTTTACACGGTTTCACACATTAAGAAAATCTTAAAAAGTCTGAAAACTCACTGAGAAGTTGTGATTCTGTGCTGACTATAAAGGATCCATATTCTGTCAAACTCTTGTTCATGTCAGAGTTTAAACTGTTTATGGTTACCAGGTGATCTTACAGCGACGACTTATTTAGCTGTCATAGAAAAAATGATTAGACCATCTTTGTTTTGTTCACTTTCTTGTTCATTTTAATGCCTGGTACAACTAAAGATACATTTGTTTGGACAAATATAATAATAACAACAAAAATAGCTGATAAGAGTTTAATTTAAGAGCTGATATCTAGACATTTAACATGGTTTTATTGATAATGATTTTGGTTATTATCAATAAAACCATGTTCAATGTCTAGATATCAGCTCTTAAATTAAACTCTTATCAGCTATTTTTGTTTGTCTTTTTTAGTCATTTTTACATCTATTTTTGGTCATTTTGTGTCTTTTTTTAGTCAATTTTACATCTATTTTTGGTCATTTTGTGTCTTTTTTAGTAATTTTTACATCTATTTTTGCTCATTTTGTGTCTTTTTTTAGTCAATTTTACATCTATTTTTGGTTATTTTGTGTCTTTTTTTAGTCATTCTTACATCTATTTTTGGTCATTTTGTGTCTTTTTTATAGTCATTTTTACATCTATTTTTGGTTATTTTGTCTTTTTTAGTCATTTTTACATCTATTTTTGGTCATTTTGTGTCTTTTTTTAGTAATTTTTACATCTATTTTTGTTCACTTTGTGTCTTTTTTTAGTCATTTTTACATCTACAGTCATGGAAACATTCTTGATAATAACCAAAATCGTTATCAATAAAACCGTGTTAAATGTCTAGATATCAGCTCTTAAATTAAACTCTTATCAGCTATTTTTGTTGTTATCATTATATTTGTCCAAACAAATGAACCTTTAGTTGTACAAGACATTAAAATGAACAAGAAATTAAAGAAAACAAGGTGGTCTAATGACTGTGAATGAAGCTGTCACTCATCTGCTGACAGCAGCGTGCTTTAGTTAAGTTTTACTCATTTAGTGGCTCATAATGATCTTTGATTGCCTGGTTTCCAGTGTCAAAAGGTCACTTTTACTCTGTTTCCTCCAGGCAAAGCAGCAGTAAGTGAGATGGAGGGAGTGTAGAGGTGCTAGTGAGATCATTTTAGTCTAATTTGTGGGTTCATAAACAGTGAATTCATCCAAAGACGCTCCAGAACAACTGAACCGTCTCTGGTTTCATCTAAAGAGCTTCTGTGCTGTTTTTTTTTGGGGTTTTTTTGCCCAGTCACTGTGATTACATTGAAACCATGACTCCATAGTGTACTGACACAAAACGGATCTTTTCTATTCATAGAAATCAGGACGGTGCTACAGAGTGGAGCTGCTGCATCACCATCTGCAGGGAAATCTGAGTGGTTAGCATCTTTTAGCTCGTTAGCTTCTAACTGGCAACATTAGTGTTACAGTCATATCTGACGATTTTATTCCTTCTAGACAGAAAGCTGCTGCCTGAGACATGTTTTGGTCACGTAATATTCTAATTAGCATATTTGAATGAAAGATAAGTGATTACAAGTACACATTTATATTAAAGCAGGGGTCTCAAACGTCTCATTTTTGTTATAAAAGGTCAGTTTAATTACTTTTTTTGTTAATTTTATTAATTTTGTGTCTTTTTAAAATAATTTCATGTCTTTTTAAAAATAATTTTGTCTTTTTTTTTAGTAATTTTGTGTCTTTTTTTAAATAATTTTGTGTCTTTTTTTAGTCATTTTGTTTCTTCTTTCAGTAATTTAGTTTTTTTTAAATTATTTTGTGTCTTTTTTGTAATTCTGTGTATTTTTTGGTCATTTTGTGTCTTTTTTTACGTAATTTAGTGTTTTTTCAGTTATTTTGTGTCTTTTTTGTAATTTTGTGTCTTTTTTGGTCATTTTGTGTCTTTTTAAAGTTATTTAGGTTTTTTTCTGTCATTTTGTTTCTTTTTTTAGTGATTTTGTGTCTTTTTTTGGTCATTTTGATACTGCCTCCAGCGGCCCCCAGGTAATTTGAGTTTGAGACCCCTGTATTAAAGCAATTGGTTACAAGCATATTTATGCGAAAGTAAGTAATTGCATATTTCTCCTTTCTCATATGGCTTTGCCTGGTGTTGGAGGCTTCCTGCTCCACCTTTCTAGTGGTCAGATTTTGGTAAACTTTCAGTACATTATTAAGGACATCTCATACTACAAAAAACAGCTGAGAATCCTTTTGTTAGAATTTTTTAGGGTTAGGTGTTTTTTTCCATATATGCACCTGTCTAAATAGTGAAAGTGAACTTCCAGCCTGCAGACAGGTAGCTGCAGCTGTCTTCTGGTCTGATCAGCCTGGTTTCACCGCAGCATTACACTAATGATATGAAAAGCTGCACAAGCTGACAGGACTGTTCCTGAGGGTGTGACGTGTGAAACCCTGGCTGATTAAATCCCGGATTTCTGGATTTAAACTCTAATCAGTGAACTGAAATGACAACAGAAGTGTTAGCTTGGTCTCATTCTGAACTCGACCTGTCGCCTCCCTCAGCCTCTGATACTGATGCACGGGGCAAGTTTTAGAGTCTGTAACACATTTAAACTCACCAGGGCATTATTAGACACTTAACCTACGTAGTATAAAGAGCACAAAGGTCCGTTTAGGGTGGATGTGTTGAACAAAAAGGTGTTTTTGGCAAAAAACAAAAACAAAATGTTATTTTCTAAACTGAGCAGCGACTCCTTGGAGTGTCTGTTAGTCCAACCAAACGCTGAACAAGACATTTAATGAACAAAACCTTCAAATAAACTGTCATTAAGTGAAAATACAGTGAAAGGCTCAAAGTTACGAGACCAAATCGGTAAACGCCCTTTATTATATCTATATAACGTTATATATAACTTTATTGACACGTTACCGTGGATACGCATTGTTCTGCTTCTATCCTGATGACGGCTCGCCTTGTTAGTGACCTGTCAATCAAAGGTAGCCCCGCCCCAAATCATACGATTCTTTATCTTCTATTTTCTTCTAAATGGGGCCATTATTAGAACTATTGACATCAGATTGTCTTGAAGAAGATTTTTTACTAGTGATTGAGACCATAGTGTTGTCCTGAAAAACATTTCTGAGGTAATAAATCAAGTGAGAAGTTTTCTCATTTTGTATTGAAATGAATGGACCCAAATGCTTCTGCAGCCGCCGTCAGGGCCCTTGCTGGAATTTTTGGTAGAATGCAGCTGAAGGCACTTCCTGGTTTGCCTCCCTGCTCAGACCAGGAGGTTGCTGCCTGGGACCAACCTGTAAATTCATCTGGATTGCATCACATTTTGTTTTTTTAACCCCACAATTCACCGTAATCAACTGGTTTTATTGCCTAAAGTCAATCGTTTCCTGTGAACATGGAAGTTTATTTTGAAAAGCCACCATGCATACAACAAGTGCATGTTCAAAAATGATGTTGAAGGATTCTTTTGCATCCCTTTCTGACAGCGAGGGGCACTGAGCGAGACTTGGAAGGGACCGAGGTTCTGGATTTAGGATGTGTTGCCTTTACGGTTTATTTGTGTTGTAGCAGACAGAAAACAACACATTTTTCAAGGTTAAAAACTTTTGATTGGAGGAGCTCTAACAGAAGACATTTTGACTGTGAAACTCTGTTCTCCTGTTGCTACAATAACAACAAAACCAGAGAATAACTCGGCGAGCTGTGTATCAGCTGCACTTTGCATTGTTGCAGAGAGGATTATTCAAATGTAACACAGAGAATCTCTGTATCTGCTGCACCACATACTGTAGGACGGATCAGGAAGCAGCCTGCAGAGCTCTCACTGCAGCACCCCAGTCAGCACGGATCAAAGACAGCACAGGCTTCATTATTCACTCCAGTCACTTTAACCCTTAATAGGACACTCATTGAAATACTTGCAAATTCCAAATTTCAACCCTAGAGAATATTGGAGGATATCACATACAGCCAGAATGTGTAATATTTTGAGAAAAAAGTTTACGAGATTAAAGTGGCAAATCTACGAGAAAAAAAGTCGCATATTTCTGAGATTTAAAGTGAATCTGCGAGAAAAAAAGTAGCTTTTTAAAACTTTTTTCCTCGTAAATCTGCGACTTTTTTTCTTGTAGATTTGCCACTTTAATCTAGTAAATTTGCAACTTTTTTCTCGAAAATTTCAACCCTAGAGAATATTGGAGGATATTACATACTGCCAGAATGTGTAATATTTTGAGAAAAAAATTTACGAGAAAAAAGTGGCAAATCTACGAGACAAAAATGCACAGATTTGAAGTGGTGAATCTGCGAGAAAAAAAGTAGCTTTTTTACACTTTTTTCATCGTAAGTCGGTGACTTTTTTCACGCAGATTTGCCACTTTGAATCTCTTAAATCTGCGACTTTTTTTCTTGTAGATTTGCCACTTTAATCTAGTAAATTTGCAACTTTTTTCTCGGTTTGTATTTTTATTTTTATTCATACTTAATATGCCCTAATATGCTGCCATAGTCAAGTTCGCCTCGTATAAGTCACTGAAGAATAACTCTCTAACACGACTGTTTCGTGCAGATTTTTTATTTTGTATTGTTACACTGGACGTCCAGGTCAATAAAGTTAATATTATATTATTATCATACTGATCGGTAGCCTGATCTTTGCTGATTATCTGGAATAAATCCATGTGGTTCTACGACCAAACAGAGAGACATGGGGACCCAGTTTAGATATCCACTGAAGTTACCAAATACGGTTCTTCGCCTGATAAAAGGTTCAAGTAGAGTAAATATTAACGTTTTTTACCTGAAAGACTTCTTCTAACGAGTCGTCCGTCACGCTGCAGACTCTGATTCTCTCTCCTGAGTGAAAACACTCGACACTTCTTGGGTTAATTTTCTTTAAAAAGCAAATTAAAGTGAATGTTGCACCCTACCAGATCCCCATGAGGAGCGCGAGGCCGGTGCTCCTCCTCAGGAGATTAGAGCTGTGATGACGCTGCACTGTGTTCACTAATGCTAATCCAACTCTCCCTCTCTCTCTCAGGTCCATTCAGCTGTGCAGAGGTTTCACCGTCACCACATTTAAACGTCTCATCGCCTGAATTGTCACGGAGAGACGAGTTCCCGACCGCAGCGTGTTATTGAGGCTGAAGGAGGAGGACTTTGATGTGTCTATTAGTCTTAATGACCACAATTAATTCAGGATTCCTGCGTTAGCATTTTATTAGCTCGCAGTATCCGGATCCTCTTTATTCAGCCCTGTGAGGATTCACTCTCTGCTGGTTTCACTCTGTTTATTCTCATTTTCCTTTAAGATATCCTCAGTGTTCAACACAAACTCAGGTCTGGTGTCTGGATGACTGCCTGTACAGCACTAATACACCAGTATCAAGCCAAAATAAAGATTTAGCTGAGATTTTATTTGAATAAATAGGTCTAAAGGATGACTGCCACTACAAAATATCAGTATGAATGTAAAAAACATTTTTTTTTCTGTTCATTTAATGTGAATATACAGATCAAAATGATGCAGAAACAACTACAACATG
>NC_081522.1:39282346-39287346 GCF_030273125.1 Centropristis striata
CAGAACTGTTCAGTGGAACAAATGTGTGAGCTGAGTATTGATTGGAAGTCGTGTAACGAGGAGAACGTCATAAAATTGTTGTGTTTATGAGGAACTAAAAGCAGCGACCTCCCAGTGATGGTGTGATGTGGAGACTAAAGGTGGAGAAAGGAACATCATGGTGGTGTTAACAGCTCAGACGTCTCCAGAGCCTCCACAACATAACTCTGCTCTATCGATTCCTTCAAGGCAATCTGTCCCAGCTTAACCGTGATGAAAATGTCTCCTTCTCACCATCCAGTCTGGGAGACGGACACAGAGAGCCACACAGGAAGACGTATTTCATGTTGAGGAGGTGATTGGTGAAGGGAATAGGAGGAACAATGGCCCCATAAACAGGAGGAAGTTATTAGTTGGGCTGGTTCACCGTGTGGAGCTCAACATGACAAACACACAGTCAGGCTGAGCTGGAGGAGATATCACTCCAAAACTGACTTCTTTATGCTATCATCTGTCTGTTAAAGTCATTATTTAATAAAGAAACTACCGAATATTGAGTAGAGAACCATCAAACCAAACATTTTCTTACTCAGCTGGGACACAAAGGCACTTTTGGGACCTTATTTTTTTATCAAAAGTGAATATTTTCATTCCCTCTTCCTTCCTCGCCACCATCAGTTGGGTTTCCTTAATGTTTCCACCCAATCAGAACATTATCACACTATTGAATGGGAGTTTCTCAACACTTAACATCTCTGACTGCTACACCTTCTAGCACAGACCAGGGCCACATCCGGCCCGTTGGCTGTCCTGGTCCGGCCCACGTGAGGTTACCCAGAAATTAGAAATCAATATAACCGCAGTGCTTTTATTTTGAAAAAAATAGCAAACATTAGCATTAGCACTAGAGCTAAAAAGCACTTTTACTATAGTTAAGACAACAAATATAGCCACTAATATATATGACAGAAGAAAATAAACTCTAACAAACCTTGTATCCTGTCAGTCAGCCACTATAGAAGCCTTTTGATACTTTATATCAACTTTATATGAATTACAACGTACTCGTTATTATTTACCGTTCGTTTTTTCATTTAACCGTTCTACCGGTTATTTCCTGTCACTACCTTTCAAAATGAAAGCACCCGTTTTACACTGGACGACACCTTTTCAAAATAAAAGCATCACAACATTGTTAAACACCTTGAAAATGTACAAACATGAAAAACAAGCTATATAATACAAAAACACAAATAGGAAGCTTACTAAAGGACATTTACAGTTGTGTTTAAAATAAATGGAATAGTGATATAGTGATTGGAGTATTTACTATATTTACTACTTTTTACTGCTATATTTGATTTACTCCACATTAACAGTCTTATCATAACATGTATTCCTATCAGTAGCAGCTCAAAACCAGATAATTTACTGTGTTTTATAAAGCGATTAAATTAATATTCAGCAGAATTTAGTTCAGAGTTTTGGTCCGGCCCCTGCAACCTTCGTGGTATTGGTCATGTGGCCCCTTGGGAAAATTAATTGCCCACCCCTGATCTAGCAGGTCCAGTAGGTTGTTATCAGCTCATTCAGTGGCTACTCGCTTTCATTATATTTCCCTTTTTAGTTTTTTTTTGTTTAAGCACCAAAAAGGGTCTCATGTTCATTCTGTTGAGGTTCTAAACTTCTTCTCTAAGGTTACGGACAAAATGTTCTTAGTTATAAAAGACAGTTAAACCCTCTGAACCCCAATGAGATGGCGTTTTTGCTATCACCGTGGCCAATTTTCTTTGTGGTCATTTTGTGCCTTTTTTAGTCATTTGTTGTTTTGTATCTCTTATTAAGCCACTGTGTCTCTTTGAGGTTGTTTTGCATCTCTTAATTGACATTTTGGGTTTTTTTGTGTCTCCTATTGGTCATTTTTATCTCTCTTTGAGGTTGTTATGCATCTCTGTGTTGTTAGTTTGCGACTTTTTTAGTAGTTTTGTGTCTCTTAATATTAATTTCCACCTCTTTGCAATTGTCTCTTTGTGTCATTTTGTGCCTCTTATTAGTTATTTGTGTCTCTTTGAGGTTGTTTTGCATCTTTTAATTGACATTTTTGGTTGTTTTGTGTCTCTTATTAGTAAATTTTATGTCTCTTTGAGGTTATTATGGATTGCTATGTTGTTAGTTTGTGACTTTTTTGGAGGTTTTGTGTCTCTTAATATTAATTTCCATATCATTTTGTGTCTCTCATTAGTTATTTGTGTCTCTTTGAGGTTGTTTTGCGTCTCTTTATTGACATTTTGGGGTTTTTTGTGTCTCCTATTGGTCATTTTTATCTCTCTTTGAGGTTGTTATGCATCTCTGTGTTGTTAGTTTGTGACTTTTTTAGTAGTTTTGTGTCTTTTTTGGAGGTTTTGTGTCTCTTAATATTAATTTCCACCTCTTTGCAATTGTCTCTTTGTGTCATTTTGTGCCTCTTATTAGTTATTTGCGTCTCTTTGAGGTTGTTTTGCATCTCTTAATTGACATTTTTGGTTGTTTTGTGTCTCTTATTAGTAATTTTTATGTCTCTTTGAGATTGTGATGCATCTCTATGTTGTTAGTTTGTGACTTTTTTTTTGGATGTTTTGTGTCTCTCAATTTAAATTTCCATCTCTTTGCAGTTGTTGTGCATCTATTTGTGTCATTTTGTGCCTCTTATTAGTAATTTGTGTCTCTAATTAGTATTTTTTTATGTGTCTTTGAGGTTGTTATGCATCCCTTTATTGACATTTGTGGAGGTTTTGTGTCTCTTAATATTAATTTCCATCTCTTTTGTTGACTCTTTGTGTCATTTTGTGTCTCTCATTAGTTATTTGTGTTTTTTGTCTCTTTAAATGACATTTTGCAAGACGTGAAGGTCAGGGGCCCCCAGACACCTCGGGGCCCCTGGGTCGGTCTGAGCCCTGTCAGCCTGTTCAGGATCACTTCATGCATTTTAATCTACTCTGGATTCATTCTCATGGATTAGAAACATTTTTCAAAATACAAAGTAAAGTGCATCGACATGCTGGTGAAGCCAAGAAAACAAAACACAAATATAAACTGACATCATCAAATATAAACTTATCTGAAATGATATATTGGTGTTTATGATATTAGGATCAGATAATAACTAACAGATCTTTTTACTGAGCTCAGACAGCAGCTCCTGTTCCTCCCTGCAGCTTTCTGTCTGAGTCTGTCAGCAAAAACACAATAAATAAAAAATGACGATCCTTCGATGAGAGTGAGCTGTGAAAGGTTATTTTTATCTGTTTAATTATTTACTTTATTATATTATTTTAGATTGGCTTTTAAATATGATGCATCTATTTTTATTTGTCCAATTATTCACTTCTTTATTTACTTTTTATGCCTCTAGTTGACATTTATTTATTTATATATATGTCTAATATATATAATATGTAATTATTTTTCCCTGGTCATTAATTTAGGTCTATTTATGATATTATTATTTTATCTGTTATATTAATTATTGTTTTACTTTGGCTTTTAAATGAGTTTATCTATTTTTATCTGTCCAATTATTTACTTCTTTACTTACTTTTTATGCCTCTAGCTGAGATTTATTTTATGTATTTATATATTTATATATCTGTCTAATTATTCATTGTATTTTCCTGGCCTTTAATTTGGCTCAATGTTTAATATTATAATTATTTTATTTATTTTATCTGTTCAATTAATTATTGTATTAGTTTGGCTTTTAACTGAGCATAATCTATTTTTATTTCGTCCAATTGTTTACTTCTTTATTTACTTTTTATGCTTCTAGTCGAGATTTATTTATTTATATATATCTCTAATTTATAGTATTTAATTATTTTCTCCCTGGTCTTTAATTTAGCTCCATTTCTAATATCATTATTATTTTATCTGTTAAATTATTTAATGTATTCTGTCATTTTAGTTTGGCTTTTAATTTAACTGCATCTATTTTTATCTGTTCAATTATTTACTTTTTTATTTAATTTCTTATGCCTGTAGTTGAGCCTTATTTATGAATTTATTATTTATTTAATTCAATTTTTTTTTACCTGTGTTTTCTCACTTTAAATTAATGAGATTAAAGAAAGCGTTCCCTACATTTTATTTGGATGAAAAGTGCAAATAAATATTAAAGAATTGAATAATAAATAACACAAATAAAGTCAGACTGATTTGAGACTCGTTTTCAAACAGATCTGCAACATATTAAGAAACGTGTTTTAAAGTTCAGAGCCAAAGTTTAAAGAGGAAACGTGTCAGAAAGAGAAATGAAATGAAGATAGCAGAGGTTTTATTTAAAGTCATTAAATCCATCTATCGTCAGGTATTTGGTGTAAAAATATTCCTTTAAGCCCAGAATGATGAAGAGCAGAAAGAAGAGCTTTTCTTTACCTCCAGATCAGAATATATTATAATAATATCTGATTATATTACAGAGGAACAAACGAGCTTTAACTTCCTTCATTCAGGACTAAAGTTTGACCGTTTGCTGAACTTCTACATGAGGAATTAAAGTGACGATAAGAAACTCAAACAGGTCGATGGAGCTTTATTTAAAGTAAGGAGGCACATTTTAAATAAGTACTTTCAAGTTGATCTTATCAGATTATTGTGAAGTCATAAACCGCCCAAAAAAGTTAAATAGCGTTAATTTAATACAGAGTTTGGTTGAATAACAGAAACCGAACTTCATAAGTAGAGCTGCTTGATTATGGAGAAAACCATAATAATGATTATTTTTGGTCAATATTGAGATCACCATGATTTAAAAATGATTATTTGTTGACTTTGGAAGCATCATGCATTTATTGTCACTTTACTGCATGTTAATTGATAAATCATCTCCCGGTCTATCAGTGAGCTTCTCTCTGCAGCAGCTAACTGACAGCAGAAATGTACTGAAATCACTGATTTACTGAATAGTTTTCACTTCGGTTTTCCAGAAAGAAATCAACTAAGTATATATTGATTATATTCCTCCGTCCACTGTAGCGGCTGAGGGG
>NC_081522.1:39289846-39339747 GCF_030273125.1 Centropristis striata
AAACAAAATGACCAAAAAAAGACACAAAATTACTAAAAAAGACACAAAAATATTTTTAAAATATTTAAAAAATTCTCTGTTTAACAAAGAGCTGTACATGAATAACAAGCTGCATTCTGTATTTATATGTGAACTGTGTCCTGCTAAGGGACACGGGAATGCCTCTATGTTATATTATTTATTGATTAGCCTATTATTTGTGTCTGTATATAGACTATCCTGGTGATAAATTCATTATTTAATATCCCAGAACATGATTGTGTCCACTGAACACCGGTCAATGTTTTATTAGGTTAGATGATTAAAGGAAAATGTAAATGATGTCATTCAGATCAAAGCTGCACTCAGCAATGATCAGCTTCACATGGGACTGAATGGAAATGACAAAGAAAAAGCTTTTATTTTAATTTGTTATAAATGTAGAAAGATGTTTGTGGTCTTTTTGGTGTTCAGACACAATAAAACAGATTTTAACTCCATGGCGAATCAGGAGATAAATAAAGTATAAAACTTGTGAGTGACACACTATAAAACATCTACAACAAATATTAACTTAAATTAAATATTAAGAGCAGGTGTACAGGTATATCTGTCCTGGCTGAGGAGGGTTATTTTGATTTATTTCATCTCAGTTTTCTCAACATGTGAGGTCTTTATTGTTTGACTATTTCTCACAAGTGAAACATATATATTTTAACAGATGGAGTAGATCCTGCAGTGATACCAGAGACCCGAAGGTTCAATATTTACAAGCTAATATCTTATTTATGTGCAACAAATGAATAAATAAAGTTCTCTAAAAGTCTTTTCAGAGACACAAACAGCTTTAGTGGCTGTGTGAGCTGCAGATCTGATCACTGGAGCTGAACTCTGGATCTCTGCTGATCGTTGGCTTGGACATGAATGTTGTACAGTAGAAGAGCAATAAAAACAAGCTAAAGGAATGTGAGACATTTGTTCAACTCTAAATCTGTTCATCAGCATGTTACAGGGACATATTTACATCATTTTGTGTTAAGTTATTGTCTAAATAAATCTGTATTCACCCTGTGTCTAAAATACACACACACATATTTTATCCATGTCTATATTTATATATACAATACCGGTCAAAAGTTTTAGAACACCCCAATTTTTCCAGTTTTTTATTGAAATTCAAGCAGTTCAAGTCAAATGAACAGCTTGAAAGGGTCCAAAGGTAAGTGGTGAACTGCCAGAGGTAAATAAAAAAAGGTAAAATATAATGTACATTTCAGAATTATACAAGTAGGCCTTTTTCAGGGAACAAGAAATGGGTTAACAACTTAACTCTATGGAGTCTTGGGCTATTTTGTCCATTTTTGAATTCTTTTCATGTCTTTGTAAGTCATTTTGTGTCTTTTTTTAGTCATTTCGTGTCTTTTTGTGTCTTTTTTTGTCATTTTGTCTTTTTTTAGTCATTTTGTGTCTTTTTTTTGTCCTTTAGTTCAACATAAAATGTGATTTTGAATCTTTTTTTTATTTTCAAAACACTATCATGCTCAATAAAGAATTTTAAATGTTGCAAATGTGCATTAATTTCAGAGTACACTGAGACATTAAACTGCATCATTTTCAATTAAATTCTGGAAAAGTTGGTGTGTTCTAAAACTTAGTAGTGTATATAGATCAAAAAACATTTTAAAATCTTACTTTTTACAGGTCGGGACATTAAATCTTGTCATTGTAACTTGTAATGCCCGCTGGGAGAGAGATGTGAGATAAAGATGTTAAACTGTGTTAAAGTATTTCTGAGCTTTAAAACTACATTTATAGTTTCCTCCACCGGGCTCGGCCTTCCTTCACCTCAGTCAGGATTTATGGTAAAGATCATTCGGCCTGTTTAACCTTTTCATCTCCGACGCCTTCAGGGCTTCAGCGTGTCACAGGGATGGAGAGGTCGCCACGGCAACAGCCACGAACAGAGAACTGAAAACTGGCTCCACAGAACCGTAATCAGCCTGCAGCACCTCCACCTGAGAGAGTGTGTGTGTGTGTGTGTGTGTGTGTGTGTGCCTTTCTTACACAACCAAAGGTTTTATTATATTTTATGAAGACTTTTGTAATTATTGAAGGCAGAGCTTTTCACACTAAATCATCTTTTCATTCATTAATTGAGTTTTTTGTTTCTGGGTTTCTGTCAGCTGGTAATTATTAGTCCGGGAGAATCTGTTGGAAACATATTTAAATCTCTCTGGTCACAATGTCAGTTATGTTTTTATTCTTTTATGTATCTGGGAAAAGGCCTAAAGGGAACGGAAATTAACACAGTGCTGGTTCGTTCGCACACACACAGGTCATTAAACAGTGTGTCCTTCATTTAGTGGCTAAAAGTGACCAAAAAAAGACAACAACAAAAAATACAGTCATGGGAAAAATGATTAGACCACCTTGTTTTCTTCAGTTTCTAGTTCATTTTAATGCCTGGTACAACTAAAGGTTCATTTGTTTGGACAGATATAATGATAACAACAAAAATAGCTGATAAGAGTTTAATTTAAGAGCTGATATCTAGACATTTTTCAGGGTTTTCTTAATAATGATTTTGGTTATTATTGAGTCTAATAATCTAATCTAAAAAAATTTTCCATGGCTGTACAGTGTCGTGTGTCATATATGTGTATCGGTGCATTTGTGGGTTTAAGCAGATCTCACAGATACTATAATCTATAATCTATAATCTCATCATTTATATCCTTAGACCTAGTAGCTCCCCCTGATTAAACCTGTCGTCTCCTGGTTCACTGATGTCTTCTTTTCTCTACAGAGGTGAGAGCAGGAAGCCTCTTATAAAGGAGAGTGTGTGTGTGTGTGTGTCTGTGTGTGTGTCCGTGTGTGTCCCTGTCTGTGTGTGTGTGTGTGTGTGTATGTACGTCTGTGTCTCTGTGTGTGTGTGTGTGTGTGTGTGTACGTGTGTGTGTATATGTCTGTGTGTGTGTGTGTGTGTGTGTGTGTGTGTCTGTGTGTGTGTGTGTGTGTGTGTGTCTGTCTGTCTGTCTGTGTATGTGTGTCCGTGTGTGTGTGTGTGTGTGTGTGTGTGTGTGTGTGTGTCTGTCTGTCTGTCTGTCTGTGTATGTGTGTGTCTGTGTGTGTGTGTGTGTCTGTGTGTGTGTGTGTACGTCTGTGTCTGTGTGTGTGTGTGTCTGTGTGTGTGTGTGTCTGTGTGTGTGTGTCCCTGTGTGTGTGTGTGTGTGTGTGTGTCTGTGTGTGTGTACGTGTGTGTGTGTGTCCCTGTGTGTGTGTGTCTGTGTGTGTGTGTCCCTGTGTGTGCGTGTGTGTATGTGTGTGTGTGTGTGTGTGTGTGTGTGTGTGTGTGTGTGTGTGTGTGTCTGTGTGTGTGTGTGTGTGTGTGTGTGTGTGTGTGTGTGTGTGTGTGTGTGTGTCTGTGTGTCTGTGTCTCTGTGTGTGTGTGTGTGTGTCTGTGTGTCTGTGTGTGTGTGTGTGTGTGTGTGGGAGGGAGGATCGCCACGTAATGAATTACATCGAGTTTATTCCCACTGATTCTTTTACTTCTCCCTTTCTCTCCGCCCACAGAGAGAGAGAGAGAGACATCACTTCTACCTCCCTCCCTCTCTCTCTCTCTCTCTCTGTCTCTCTCTCTCTGTCTCTCTCTCTCTCTCTCTCTCTCTCTCTCTCTCTCTCTCTCTCTCTCTCTCTCTCTCTCTCTCTCTTCATCTCCTCCCTGTGGGACGTTGAGCCTGTTTCTGCTGCTGTAGTCTAATTATCATTCTCTCTCTCTGCTTTGTTCAATTCTCTTCATAAACATGTTAAAGTATCTGCAGTGATCATCAGCCTCGACACGCTGCTCACTGTCAGCGCTCACTTACTGCTCACTGAGAGGAGCTTCTCAAGCATTTTAGCAACGCTGCTCTCAAACTGAAACAAAGACATTAAATAAACTCCATAACGTCACTGCATCAACTCAATGCAACATAGAAACGGTCATTTAGCTGACGTGACTCCTCTGGAGGACCATGAATGTGTAAGAATTTATTTCATGTTCTGCACTTTCATAACTCGGAAAGTTTTATCTAAAATTCATTTTGCATGAAGCAATTAAGAACATTTCAGAACTAAACCAGTGAAAAAGTTAAAAAGCAAAGAAAGAAGCTCTGCAAAAGTCTCCAAAAGCACCAAAGCGCCAAAGCATGGCTTTTTCATCACATCAGGACGTAAAAACAAGGCAGAGCAAAAGAAGACACAAAAAGACTTAAAAAAAGACACAAAAAACCCCACAGAAGAAACAAAATGACAAAAAAAAGACACAACAACAGACACAAAATTACCAAAAAAGACACAAAATGACTTACAAAGACACGAAAATACTTGAAAATGATCCAAAAATGGACAAAATAGCCCTTTAAGACTATAGAGTTAAGTTTTAGGCAAATCACCACACACACACACACACACACAAACACACACACAGAGCGTTGTGAGTTCAGTGTGGGAGGTTAATCAGAGTAAATCGCTGACACTAATCCACGGCCTCCTCACCCAGTGTGTGTGTGTGTGTGTGTGTGTGTGTGTGTGTGTGTGTGTGTGTGTGTGTGTGTTCTGTGGTTGAGTTTCCGTCCTAAACTCTAAAGTCATGGCTGCAGTTCCTGAACTCACCACCAGGCGTCTCTGTCTAATGTTTATAATAAAGATAAACAGGTAAATAAACCTTTCTGTTACTATAAATAAACAAACATTACACAATAAAACCTAAAGCACTATTTACTCTTTAAAACAACACATATATATTTTAATATGTCACATATTTTCATGTTGTTGTGCTCTTTATCTTTGTAAAAGTGAAACAGCTGACTGTGTTTCTGCTGCGTCATCACTCTCAGATTAAATGAAGCCATTAAATGGAAAATGATCACGGAGGAGAATTTTAGATCTCAGATCAATAAAGAAAATCTATGACGACGTTTATGTGACTGCAGCTTCGATATTTATTTTTAGTTGTGTTACAAAGAACTCAATAAACTCACATAAATTAAAGATTTTACCATTAAATATTACAGTATATTTTTGTTAGAGATGTTTAGTACATTTAACAGTGAGAAAAAGTATTTTACAAAAGATAAATGCAAAAATTACAGTGATGGCTTGTATATTACTACATTAAATACATTTTACAGTGTATTTTACAGTGGAGTAATGTATTTTTCAAAAAACAAAACTGTAAAAAATACAGTTTTGGCTGATATTTACATTTACAGTGTTTCATTGTTACTGAAACTGAATTAACTAATTTATCATTTTATGTCTTTTACTGTCGTGATTTAACAGTTTTTCACCGTAAAATCTTTTACATACAGACATTTTTTACAGTGTTGTGATGTGACCTTGTTCATCGTCACGACAACGGGAACAGAAACCAGTTTTCTTATTCTCTGCAGGTACACAGGGCCATGGAAATGTTTATTAAAAAGCAGTGTAGTGTGAAATTTGAAGATATAATTCAACTATTCTGATTATCAGCCTGTTGTGTTATTATGAATAATAACAGAGTTAGAAATGTTTCCTGTATTCTGCCCATTTAAAAACTCCTGATAAGCTCAGATTAAAGTGCTGTTGTTACTTTACAAGAGCAGATAAGAAGCATCGACCCGCAGAGACCTCAGAACTCATCTCAGACTAGAACCACAGCAACCAGACGCTGAATTCACAAGTAGAGAAGTCTTCTTCTACGACTTTAACATGTTCAGGAGCTTTAAGTGGTGATATGAGTGAGAAACACACACAAACAGCTCATTTATTCCACTTATGTGTATCCTTTCATCTATAAACTCACCATGGTAACAAGCTGCTCTAATTGAGAACATTTCTACTAACTCTTCAGGTCATAAAACTCAAAGTGGGGTTCTCTAAGGCAGCCATTCTAAAATGAGTGAGATAATTTCTGGGGGTCGCCAAATCATTTTGGAAGTCAGCTCTGTCTCCACTGTGTTAAACTGTTCATGTGTTTTAGTCTTTTGTGTCACTTAATGTCTTTTTTTGGTCATTGTGTTTTTTTTTGTCATTTTGTGTCTTTTTGTTTCTTTTTTGGTCATTTTCTTTCTTTTTTTTGACATTTTGTGTCTATTTTTAGTCATTTTGTGTCTTTTTTTAGTCATTTTGTGTCTTTTTTGGTCATTTTTTGTCTTTTTTGGTCATATTTTTTCTTTTTTTGACATTTTGTGTCTTTTTTTAGTCATTTTGTTTCTTTTTTTGGTAATTTTGTTTCTTTTTTGGGTCATTTTGTGTCTTTTTTGGTCATTTTGTCTCTTTTTTTTTGTCATTTTGTGTCTTTTCTGGTCAATTTGTGTCTTTTTTTTAAATAATTTTGTGGTCATTGGTGTCTTTTTTGGTCATTTTACCTCATCATTATATATATATATACATACACTAATAAATTATAGCAAATAAATAAATAATAATAACAATAAAAAGTTATAAAGTGAGCTAAAAAATATGAAAATAATGTCAGTAAACTCAGCTTTTTATTTGCATAAAGAAAAATATCTTATTTTAACACCTTCTTGTAACTGAGTATTTTATAAAAACAGTCATAGTTTCTCTCAAAATCAACAGAAAGTATTATGGACATGATATAAATCTCAGTATCAACCTACATAATCATATTCTACAGTACTGCTGTTGGAGAGTCACAGTGTGCTGATAAGACACATCATTAAAAAACGCAGTAAAAGACAGTGAGGTGTCTGAGGCCCAGAGTATCGATTACACACACACACACACACACACACACACACACACACACACACATTCTTGTACTTCTATCTTTTTGAGGACCCTCATTGGAACAGTGAATTCCCTTGCAAGGTTATAATAGTTTTTAATTTTTCATTAGTTTTAATTTCGTTGTGAATTTTTCTTTTCAAATTCAGTTAGTTTTAATTAGTTGTTAGAGTGAATTTGCTAGTTTTTGTTTAGTATTTATTTTATGAAATGCTTTAGTTTTAGTTTAGTTTGTATTAGTTGTAGTGTTTTGTAATGGGGTATTTGTTGGGTGGGAGATTAAAAGAGGTCACAGTAAATTTTGCCTTTATTTCCTTTGTCTGATCCATCTTCATTATGTATGAAAAAAGTTGACAAAGACGAAAACGAAGGACATTTTCACCATCATTTTAGTTAGTTAGTTGTGTAGTTAACCACACAATACAGTTTCAGTTAATTATCATTATCATGTAACCTTTAACCCTTAAAACAAAGTCTGAAATCTAAAAAAAAAACCTTTAAAGAAGTGAGGACCGGCCAAAATGTCCTCACTTTGCAAAAATGTCCTCACTCTGTTGGTTAAAAACGTGTTCCGGTCCTCACTATGTAGGGAGTACAAGAACACACACACACACACACACACACACAGAGGTAGTGTCACACACTCTCAGTGCAGCTCCGGGGCGGATCAATACCTCCTGAATGCAGAGTGATGGGATGGATCTCTGCAGGCATAGATAATAGATAACAGATAACAGATCAGGGATCACGTTGCTTCAGGTTGGAGGAAAAATGTCTATTGTGGGAAAACGGCAGCAGCAGCACTCGGCTGGTTCCTGGACACGAGGTGATAAGTTGAAGGAGCTGATCAGCTGATAAACTCTGGAGGATCAGAGGGAATCGAGTGTATTGATCAGCCTCCATTTATCTGTGAACAGGCTGCGAGGAGCAGGAGGAGACTCTCCTCCTGGTTGGTGAGTCAGGGAGAGGACGAGGCTCTGCTGACAACAGTAGTTTTACTAATATGATTTAAATGAAATACAGTCATGGAAACAATTATTACACCCTTGTTTTCTCTGATTTATTGTTTATTTTAATACCTGGTACAAATTTAATGATAACAACAAAAATAGCTGATAAGAGTTTAATTTAAGAGCTGATATCTAGACATTTAACATGGTTTTATTCATAATGATTTTGGTTTTTAAGAATGTTTCCATGACTGTAGATGTGAAAATGACTAAAAAAAGACCAAAAATGATCGAAATAGAAACAAATTGACCAAAAGTAGATGTAAAAATGGTCAAAAAAGACACAAATTGAAAAAAAAATAGATGTAAAAATAATCAAATTTATTTTTAATCTATTTTTGGTCAATTTGTTTCTATTTCGATTATTTTTTTCTTTTTTTTGGTAATTTTTACATTTATTTTTGGTCATTTTGTGTCTTTTTGATCATTTTTACATCTATTTTTGGTCAATTTGTGTCTTTTTTGATCATTTTTACATTTATTTTTGGTCAATTTGTTTCTATTTCGATCATGTTGTGTCTTTTTTTAGTCATTTTTACATCTACAGTCATGGAAACATTCTTGATAATAACCAAAATCATTATGAATAAAACCATGTTAAATGTCTAGATATCAGCTCTTAAATTAAACTCTTATCAGCTATTTTTGTTGTTATCATTATATTTGTCCAAACAAATGAACCTTTAGTTGTACCAGGCATTAAAATTAACAAGAAATCAGAGAAAACAATGGTGGTCTAATATTTTTTTCCATGACTGTATTTTCATTTAAATTATATTTTTAAAATGACTTTTGTTTGCAGTCCATCACATCCATGTGATGTTTGTTTTTGGTAAATATTGTTTATGTTTCTGCTGCTGACAGAAACAGCAGCATCATGCAGAGCTGCAGGACGAGGCGTCCCGTCTGCAGGACGAGGACACTAACAGGCCGTCCTCTCCCTCCAGAGTTATCTTACAGCACAGAAACACAATATACCATTTAGAAATCAATACAGCCGCTCTCTGAGCAATATGATGACAAAATAATGAACCCTGTGAAGCCCAACGAGCAGCTTCAGGTCACATTTAACTCTCTGTGTCCTCCAGTTTCACTGCAACATATAAATATAAAATCTATATCATCTATAAGTGCTGCAGCTCAAACAGTCTTTGTGCAGAATAACACAGTGAGAATCACAGAAACCAGAAAAAAAAGATGAATTTCTCTAATAATTTTTTTTTTAAATGCGTATAAAACAGAATGTATATATAAACACACATTTCCAGGTGAACACAAGTGTCCTGGAAGTTGTAAAAATTATTTTTCTCCACATTATTGTCATGTTTCCAGCCTCTCCTGTCCTCTCCTCTCTGCTCTGTGTAAACAGCCTCTCCTCTCCTGTCCTCTCCTCTCTAGTCTGTGTAAACAGCCTCTCCTCTCCTCTCTAGTCTGTGTAAACAGCCTCTCCTCTCCTGTCCTCTCCTCTCTAGTCTGTGTAAACAGCCTCTCCTATCCTGTCCTCTCCTCCCTAGTCTGTGTAAACAGCCTCTCCTCTCCTCTCTAGTCTGTGTAAACAGCCTCTCCTTTCCTGTCCTCTCCTCTCTAGTCTGTGTAAACAGCCTCTCCTCTCCTCTCTAGTCTGTGTAAACAGCCTCTCCTCTCATGTCCTCTCCTCTCTGCTCTGTGTAAACAGCCTCTCCTGTCCTCTCCTCTCTAGTCTGTGTAAACAGCCTCTCCTCTCCTGTCCTCTCCTCTCTGCTCTGTGTAAACAGCCTCTCCTGTCCTCTCCTCTCTAGTCTGTGTAAACAGCCTCTCCTCTCCTGTCCTCTCCTCTCTGCTCTGTGTAAACAGCCTCTCCTGTCCTCTCCTCTCGGGTGTGTGTAAACACATGTAGAATAAAGAGATTCTGACACTGCTATCAACATTTAACACAAGTTTTGGTCACTTTTTATAACAGAAGACTGTTGGAAAGTTCAAACTCTGAGGTTATTGTCTGTTTTTACAGTTTCTTTCTGTGATGAATGAAGGAGATTTGATGTTCTTTTCATTTTATAACATGTTTTTGTCCCCTGAGGTGAAGTAAATAAAGGTTGTGTTGAGAGCTGAGGTGTTTGTGATGTGATGAGTCACAGTGAAGGTGAGAGGGTTAATGAGCTGGTTGATTCAGTGAACAGGTGAGTGAAGGTGAGAGGGTTAATGAGCTGGTTGTACCAGTGAACAGGTGAGTGAAGGTGAGAGGGTTAATGAGCTGGTTGATCCAGTGAACAGGTGAGTGAAGGTGAGTCACAGCTGACTGGAGCTTCTTCCTGTTTCCTGTTTCATCTCATCGTTAACAGAAACGCTGTGTCACTTTCTGCTGACTGCTGCTGAGCTCTCACACCAGAGCTGCAACACTCTGTGTGTGTGTGTGTGTGTGTGTGTGTGTGTGTGTGTGTGTGTCATCAGGCCTTCACCTGGAAGATGATTGAAATAATTCACTATTCAGCATCTTTTGTACTTCAAACTGGGCTCAGAGCCCTAACACACACACACACACACACACACACACACACACACACACACACACACACAGATACAGACACACATACACACACACACACACGCACACATCCACACACACACACACACTCTGATACATACACACACACACACACACACACACACACACACAGACTGATACATACACACGCACACACACAGACACACACAGACACACACACACACATACATACACACACATACACACACAATAATACACACATACACACACACACACTGATACAGACACATGCACGCACACAGACAGACACACACACACACACACACACACACACACAGACAGACACACACACACACACACAGACACACACACACACACACACACATACACACACATACACACACAATAATACACACATACACACACACTGATACAGACACACACACATACATACACACACATACACACACAATAATACACACATACACACACACACTGATACAGACACATGCACATTTTTCTTTTTCTTTTAAATGTATTTTCTTTTCTTTTTTCTGATGGTGTTTGGATCTATGTTTGTTTTTTTTTTCATTTTCTTTCATATGCTTCTGTCCCTTTTTTGTTTTTTTTCCTTTGTGGTTATTCAGACTGACCCAGAAACCTAAAAATCATGTGACAAAACATCACAAAACCTGCAGACAGCAAGAACACAGTCAGACCAGCCAGTCTGAGCTTTATACCAAGAATACAAAAAAGGAACAAAAGAGGAATAAAAGAGTCTCTGCAGTCAGAGAACAGCAGCTTCTTTAGTTTCTGATCATTTAAATCCTCCTCCTCCTCCTCCTCCTCCTCCTCCTCGCAGCAGGAGGAACATAAACATCTATCAGGTAACACAGCTGAGTGTTTCCATCAGATCTCAGTGGATCTCCTCCACAGTGGATCCAAGGTGTTACTAATAATAACCGCGTGTCTTACTGACCTCTGACCTCGGAGGAGAAGTGGGCCGAGTGCCGGGTGATGAACAGCTGCAGCTGCTGGTCCAGATCACAGATCTTCAGGTCCACGTCCCAGGACCGGATCCCTGCAGGGAGAGAGAGAGATGTGAACTTTAACCTCTGGAGTCATTAAAGCTCCGGAGCACGACTTCTTCATGACGTCACCACGTAAAAACAAAGCTTTTCTCTAAAGTCTTTTACACAAGTTTCCATGTCCAATTTAATGCATCAAACCTTTTTCAGCAAATGTAAAAAAAACACCTCTTTTTTTTTTCAATTACATTTTTTTAATTGTATCATTTTTTTGTTTATATATATTTTTGGATATGATACAGATTGTTTAAATTACCCCCAGTTACCAGTTAATTCACAATAAATTCCCTTTTATTCCCATAATTCCCATGGAAAGTTTCTGATTGGGAATATTTCCAAAATTCCCCAGCTTCACTTCTACTAGAAATCTTCTACCCCATTGCAGGATTTCGGCCTAATAATTAAATTATTTTCAATTATTAATCAGTCTCATCATTATCTTTTTTATTAATCAAATGTTTCATATCTTATGAAGTCATAGTACACACACACACACACACACACACACACACACACACACTCTTCAGAGGAGCTGGTGTCAGATCTGATGCACCAACGAATCGTTTCTCATCTTTTCCACTTGTGGATTCTTCAGTTGGAGTCAGATATGAGATGATTATATTATTATATTTTCCTTCAGCTCTGATCTTAAATCTCTTTCACTAAGAAGAGTTTGAAGACCTTGTTTCGCCCTTAACTGAGGAGAATATGTTCCCGGCTGCAGACTGCAGTCTGCTCCTAGAAATGCTGTGTCACTGCTGTTAACTTAGGATAAAACTTCTTCCTGTGAACGACCTCACCAATAATAATATAATAATTACAAGCTGCTGGTTCATCCTGATCCTGGAGGATCTCAATCTGCTCATCACTGTCACACATCTAAACCAAGTTTAAGACTGAAATGTCTGTTTAGGGATGAGAATGACTCGGCTCAGACAGAATCACTGCAGTGATGTTTACACAGAGCAGAGGGGAGAGGACCAGACGTGACATGGAAATAGTTCAATATGTAAAGTCATGGAAAAAAGTTTCTAGTTCATTTTAATGTCTGGTTCAACTAAAGGTTCATTTGTTTGGACAAATATAATGATAACAACAAAAATAGCTGATAAGAGTTTAATTTAAGAGCTGATATCTAGACATTTAACATGGTTTTATTATATATATAATAACCAAATCATTATCAACAAAACCATGGAAAAAATAGCTCTATTATATCAGATATCAGCTCTAAAATTAAACTCTTATCAGCTATTTTTGTTGTTATCATTATATTTGTAAAAACAAATGAACCTTTAGTTGTACCAGACATTAAAATGAACAAGTAATTAGAGAAAACAAGGGCGGTCTAATCATTTTTTCCATTACTATATTTTTGGTCATTTTGTGTCTTTTTTGGTCATTTTGTGTCTTTTCTTGTGTCTTTTTTTGTCATTTTTACATCTATTTTTGGTCATTTTGTGTCTTTTTTGAATATTTTTTACATCTATTATTGTTCATTTTGTGTCATTTTTTTTTTTTTTTTTTTTTTTAGAAATTTTTACATCTATTTTTGGCCATTGTGTGTCCTTTTGGTCATTTTGTGTCTTTTTTTTTAGTAATTTTACATATATTTTTGATCACTTTGTGTCTTTTTTGATAATTTTTACATCTATTTTTGGTCAATTTGTTGCTATTTTGATAATTTTTTGCGTCATTTTTTGGTCTTTTTTACATCTACAGCCATTGAAACATTCTTGATAATAACCAAATCATTATGAATAAAACCATGTTAAATGTCTAGATATCAGCTCTAAATAAAACTCTTATCAGCTATTTTTGTTGTTATCATTTTATTTGTCCAAACAAATGAACCTTTAGTTGAACCAGACAATAAAATGAACAAGAAATTGAAGAAAACAAGGTGGTCTAATCATTTTTTCCACGACTGTTTATCATGTGGAGAAAACTATATTTGAAATATTGGTAATACTTTGTCCTCTGGTGCTCCAAATGTGTGAGGATGTTAATAATAAAGGTATTAATACAAATATGTCCTCACGTACCTCAGCAGTTACTGAATGAGTCATTAAACAGCTCTGTGTGTAAAATATTTCACCATTTCCTACATTTGAGAAGCAGCCAAAAGATTTGAGCTGCTTAATGCTGCAGAACAGCTTCACAGAGAGGATGACAGGGACACTTCATCAGGTTAGACCTAACAGAGAATCTGGATTCAGGGCCGGACCGCGGAGGGAACAGGGCGACGGCTCTAAGCTCCACGAGTCACACTCATTCTCTCTCTTTCTGCCTCCAGGTCTCACATCTGCTAAACCTGAGAGGTGTTGGGCTCAGAGTCTTCCCCTGCAGATCACAAGGTCGGGACGTGATTGTGCTGTTTGATCATTTTCTAGGAACAGGATTTCTAGGATTTTCTAGGAACAATGAAGAGAACTCTGGGTTCTGTGCAGGGACACTAGAACCAAACGGTTCAGGACAAACACACGGTGAAGGAGCTGGGCCTTTAAAGTCTGAGCAAATTAATAGAATAGATGGAGAAATGTTTATAAGACTCGTGGAGCTGATCACAGCTGGTGTTGGCGAGAGGCGGGACTCCCTGAACAGGCCGCTTATTGTAAACAAACCGGCATTGTTAGCTGTACACAGAGTGTCTGTCGCTTATTGTAAACAAACAGTATGCTAACTGTGCACAGAGTATCCAGTGCTTGTTGTAAACAAACAAGTGTGCTAACTGTACACAGAGTGTCCATCGCTTATTGTAAACAAACCAGCATGCTAACTGTGCAGAGTATCCAGTGCTTGTTGTTAACAAACAAGTATGCTAAATGTACACAGAGTGTCAGGTGCTTATTGTAAACGAACCAGTGTACAAACTGTACACATGGTGCCCGTCGCTTGTTGTAAACAAACAGCATGCTAACTGTGCACAGAGTGTCCGTCGCTTATTGTAAACAAACCAGCATGCTAACTGTACACAGAGTGTCCGTCGCTTATTGTAAACAAACCAGCATGCTAACTGTACACAGAGTGTCCATCGCTTATTGTAAACAAACCAGCATGCTAACTGTGCAGAGTATCCAGTGCTTGTTGTTAACAAACCAGTATGCTAAATGTACACAGAGTGTCAGGTGCTTGTTGTAAACAAACTGGCATGCTAACTGTACACAGAGTGTCAGGTGCTTATTGTAAACGAACCAGTGTACAAACTGTACACATGGTGCCCGTCGCTTGTTGTAAACAAACCAGTATGCTAAGTGTACACAGAGTATCCAGTGCTTGTTGTAAACAAACCAGCATGCTAAGTGTACACAGAGTATCCCGTGCTTGTTGTAAACAAACCAGTGTGCTAACTGTAGAGTGTCAGGTGCTTATTGTAAACAAACCAGTATGCTAACTGTGCATAGAGTATCCAGTGCTTATTGTAAACAAACCGGCATTGCTAACTGTACACAGAGTGTCAGGTGCTTATTGTAAACAAACCAGTGTGCTAACTGTACACGTGGTGTCCGTCGCTTATTGTAAATAAACGGGTATGCTAACTGTACACAGAGTGTCCGTCGCTTATTGTAAACAAAGCAGCATGCTAACTGTACACAGAGTATCCAGTGCTTGTTGTAAACAAACTAGTATGCTAAGTGTACACAGAGTGTCAGGTGCTTGTTGTAAACAAACTGGCATGCTAACTGTACACAGAGTGTCAGGTGCTTATTGTAAACAAACGAGTGTGCTAACTGTACACTCGGTGTCCGTCGCTTATTGTAAACAAACGGGCATGCTAACTGTGCACGCTTACTTGTTGTAAACGAACAGAGATCGCTAAGTGAACACCTCCTGCAGCAGCACATACACACTGTACTGCTACAGAGCTAACTGTTAGCCTGTTAGCACATACACACTGTACTGCTACAGAGCTAACTGTTAGCCTGTTAGCACTGTGCTACTGTGTACCTCATTCCGCGACGCCGGACTGCACCATGAAAGGGTAGAAAATCACGCCTTCGCAGGATCACTATGAACGCCCTAAGGAGAAGAGCTGGCACAGACCTTTCCAGCAATAAAGCATGACACCACTATGAAAGGTGTTCTTTGTGTCAGGAGTGTTTGGTTTAAGAGACAGCACTGCTGCTGCTCTGACTATCGTCTCCTCCACCTCCTTCCTGACGCCACACTGCACTATGAAAGGGCAGAATATCACTTTGCCTTCACAGGATCACGATGAACGCCCTGAGGCGAAGAGCTGGCAGGATCGCACTATGAAAGGGGCTCGAGGCAGAGAACCATTCAGGCTCTCATTCACTCCTACGGGACAATTAAACCTAAGCTGCATGTCTTTGGAGGAGCCGACCCTCTTGTTTCAGGCGAACCATCATATACATTATATTTGCTTCTTTTTTAATCTCTCGAGGCCTTTGAATAACACTGGATCGGTTTGAAAGGTGCTATATTAATAAAATTTGAATGATTGATTGATTGATCGTTAGTACCAATGGAGTCTTTAGCTCTTCTAGTTTCTTTTTATACCAGAAACTTCACAGTATCTTTAAAACTCACGACAGCCCAGAGATATTATTTTTGCATTAATTGTTTACATTTTTTGACATGTTAAATTTTTAAAATTCACCAAGAAAAACTGTAACTAAAGAACGACAGAACTGTCCGATCACATTTAAATATCTTTCACTTTAAGAATAAACACATTAACTGTGGGAAACATTAAACCTGTGAAATAACCGCATGGAGACTTTTTAAGGTCCCGGCTCTCTGTGGCTTCTGTTGGAGGTTTGCTCAGAGATTTAAAGAGAGCTAAAAAGCTGCTTCAGTAGTTTAGCGTACGCAAACATTTTCTGTATCAAAAGTGGAATAACAGGAGAGAGCCATTAAAGCCTCATCCTGCCTCATTAAACATGAATGAAGAGTGAAGAGACAGAACAGAAAAGGTTGAGACACTTTCTGTCCAGATTTAATCTGGTTAGAGCAGAAATGATCTCATGTTAAATGTCACATCTGATGCTGAAACCATGAATTAATTATAAAAAGTAAAATATGTAACAGTTCCACATTAAAATGTCTAAAAATGTCCGGACCTATGTTTTTACATTTTGTTATACTTTTATTATCCTAAATGTTTCCTGTAATTTTCAAACCAGAGAAATCTGGGTTTTTTTGGGGTCCTATCACTTTCAGTACCCTCTATGTATCAGTTTTAAGTAACATTTTTATGATTTTTAACTCTATATTTGAACCAGATGAAGATTTGTTTCTCTTGGTTTTAAGTTATGAGAGAAATAAGCAAATGTTCAGTGGATGTTTCACACGATTTTATGAGACTCTGGGGTCAAATTTGTAAATTTTTAAGAAAAAAAATCATCAATCTGGTGCACTTTGAGAGCTAAATGAGAGCAAACACCTCATATAACATTTTTTCAGTCTGGAGATATTATATTACAGAGTATTTATTATCCTACTGTGTCATTTTCTATTTTCGAGGCTGTAAGATAAAACTCTGTGTGTCTGACGTGTTGAAGGACCTGCAGCTAAATAACACAGAACCAGAGTCAATGGAGGGTCATCACACTGAGTCACTCCTTAAACAGGAGGAGGAGGAGGAGGAGAGGAGGAGGAGGAGGAGGAGGAGGAGGAGGAGGAGGAGGAGGAGGAGGAGGAGGAGGAGGAGGAGGAGGATGACAAGGAGGACAATGATGAAGAGGAGGAGGACGACAAAGACGAGGACGAGAATGAGGACAAAGATGAGGACGAGGATAAGGAAGAGGAAGAGGAGCAGGAGGAGGAGGAGGAGGAGCAGGAAGAGAACAAGGAGGAGGAGGAGGAGGAGGAGGAGGAAGAGGAGGACAAAGACCAGGAGGAGGACGAGGAGGAGCATTAGGAGGAGGATGAGGAGGACGAGGAGGAGCATGAGGATGAGGAGGAGGAGGAGGAGGAGGAGGAAGAGGAGGAGGAGGAGGAAGAGGAGGAGGAGGACAAGGAGAAGGACGAAGACGAAGATGAGGAGGAGGAGCCGGAAGAGGACAAGGAGGAGGAGGAAGAGGAAGAGGAGAGAAGGAGGACGAGGAGGAGGATAAAGAGGCTGACGAGGAGGACAACAATGAAGACGAGGAGGAGGAGGAGGAGGAGGAGGAGGAGGAGGAGGAGGAGAAGGATGAAGACAAGGACGAAGACGAGGAAGAGGAGCAGGAGGAGCAGGAAGAGAACAAGGAGGATGAGGAAGAAGAGGAGGAGGAGGAGGAGGATGAGGAAGAAGAGGAGGAGGAGGAGGAGGAGGAGGCTCCTTGCGCTGGGAGCAGGTCAGAGGGGAGGTGTGTGGAGTCGTCTGGCATCTTAAACAGATTGATGATCAGACTGAAACAGTAAACCTGCTGAGTCTCAGAAACAGAAACTCACCAGTGAAGCTGCTCACAGCGACAGGACGCTGAGTAATGAAGCCTGACTGAGAGTTTCAAAATAAGAGTCCAGCAGGAAGGAGAAAGCTACTGTAGCAGCAGCCTGCAGGCCTGAAAAGTGAAGCCAGTGTCTTCAACCTGTATTCTCCCTAACGGCCAGCAGGGGGCGACTCACTGGCTGCAGGAAGAAGTCAGTTTGTATGTAAATCAATAGGAAAATTATCTTACTTCTCTCTTTATTTGTGACCTCAGTAAACATTCTCATAATGAGTTTATGGTCTCGATATTTAGCTTCAAGTCTTCTTCAACACAACATGATGTTTATTTAGTGAATGATGGTCCCAGTTAGAGTCAAACAGAGCAGGAAGCAGGGGAGGGGTTAGGGCGGGGCTGCTGTATGATTGACAGGTCAGTACCACAGCTCTGTGTGTTTAAATCTTTGACCTTTGACCTTTTCACTGTTTTCACTTTTTCAAAGTCAGCTGGAAGATTCTGGTCCCTTTAAAATGTAGTGTTAGCGTTAGCTGATGACGTAGCATCACTCAGGCTCCTGATCTGTTCTGCACATGCACCGGTTGCAAAAAAACAATATGGCGACGGGCAAAACGCCCAAATGAGGCTTCAAAATCACAGTCCACAAACCACTCTGACTACGGCCATTATTATTATACAGGTAATGTTTTTGGGGTTTTTTTTTATGAGAACAGCCTGTAGATTTTAAAGATTTATGGCAATTATGGCAAAAAAACATTATCATGATTATTTTGGTCAATCACATATTTATTTATAATATATACTGTATAATTTTCTAGGTTTTTTTTTGCATATTTGTTATTTATTTATTGGACACTGAACAAGACAGTTTTCTAGTACTTATTTTGTTTTATTTTATATAATATTTGTTATGTTATGGTTGTTGTTATAGTAGTTTTTATTGCATATTTATATTGTTATATTTTATTGTATGTTGTAAATTTTATTGTAAATTCCTTGTAAGTGCATAATACTAAATAAATCTGATTGTGATTGAGAATAATTATTATGTGTCTCTGAACTGATGACTTCATGACACTTCATTACTAACTGCAGTTTAACTTGGGTTTATTTTAATAAACAGACACAAAGAGGTACAAACTGTAATTTACTTCATTAAAAGTACTAATACCACACTGTGAAATTACTCCACTACAAGTAAAAGTCCTGCACTACTTCAGTTAAAATACAAAAGTATCAGCATCGAAATGCACATAAAGTGTTAAAAGTAAAAGTACTTGTTATGCAGATATATTATTAGATTATTATTATTATTATTATTATTATTATTAGTGCATTTATGAAAGCAGCATTTAAATGTTGTCCAGGGAGTCCTCATTTTAACTACTTAATATACTGTTATGAGGTTTAATTTATAAAAATGTGTAATTATTTTAATTTTATATGTTTTTATGTAAAATATTGACCTAAATAGTAACTAAAGCTGCAAAAAGTACAATATTTGCCTCTTAAATTAAGTGAAGTAGTAGGATAAAGTAAAATAGAATGGAAATACTCAAGTAAAGTAAAAATAAATAAAATTTTACTTGAGTACTTGGTTGCATTCAACCACTGTTTTACTGTACATTGCACTTGATAAAAACAAATATAAATATGTTACAAAATAAAATAATAACAGCCAAAGCAATTATATAAATAATCTATAAGTTGCTCTAATGTGTGCTCTAAAATTAGTATTATATTGACATGTTGATGACACAGTCTGCATTATTTATTAACCAGATGGAGGCTGTTTATTAACATGCTGCTGTATTAAAGCTTCATTTTTAAACTGTATTTATTACCCAGAGGGAGGTCTGTAGCACCCTATAATGTCATAATTTCCTGAAAAAGTAATAAAATTAGCTTAATTTGCACTTAACTTGACCGAAAATGTAATAAAAACGTGTGTAAAACAATGAGAGGCAAAGGAATTGTTAACAAGCTGCTGTATTAAAGCTCTGCTGCATGTATAAACTTTATTTAATAGATATTTATTATGCTGTATTAAAGCTCTGCTGCATGTAAAACTTTATTTATTAACCAGAGGGAGGCTGTTTGTTAACACGCTGCTGTATATCTGCTGCATGTATAAACTTTATTTAATAGATATTTATTATGCTGTATTAAAGCTCTGCTGCATGTAAAACTTTATTTATTAACCAGAGGGAGGCTGTTTGTTAACACGCTGCTGTATATCTGCTGCATGTATAAACTTTATTTAATAGATATTTATTATGCTGTATTAAAGCTCTGCTGCATTTATTTTATAAAACATTATTAATTAAACCAGATAGAAGCTGTTTGTAACATGCTGCTGTATTAAAGTGAGGAGCATGTATAAACTTCATGCTGTATTAAAGCTCTGCTGCATATAAACTTCATGCTGTATTAAAGCTCTGCTGCATATAAACTTGCTGTGCAGTGGTCCAGCGTGCTGCTGTCCCATGGTGCAGTGCTGCAGCAGCTCTACCTCCATCCTCTCCATCCATTGCGTCAAAACACGCAGCTCTCCTCTTCACCTTCTACCGACACTTTAACACCTGAACCAGCAGAACCAGGCTGCAGAACCAGCAGAACCAGCGGATAATGAGAGCCAGAGAGGAGAGCGGTGCTCCGCCGGGACTCACCCCGCTCTAGGAGCGTCCTGGCGGCGTCCAGCTGCAGCTCGGTGCCGATCTCCCCGATCACTATCAGCATGTAGTGTCCGCTCCGGGAGAACGGGACGCCGCGCCGCCGCCTGCCGCCTCCTGCCCGCCGGTACCGCAGCCTCTCCTCGGACGCCTGCAGCGGCGTAGCCCGGTAGTCCTCCTGGTCCTCCTCCAGCACCGGGAGCGCTCCTCGCACCGGGATCTCCATGGCAACAACCTCCGGAGCAGACGCCGGGGCTGACTCCATGACAACTACCGGTGAGAGATGAGGGAGGGAGGAGAGGTGAGGGGGGGGGGGGGCAAGGTGTCAACAAATACCTGCTTCCGGTGGAGCTTTCAAAATAAGAGCGCTCTGCGTTCAAGACGGTTCAAGATGAGATCAGACTATTTATTCCGCAGCAGTGGCGGTTCTAGACCAGTTTTACTGTGGGGGCCAAGGAGGGGCCAGTGTTTAATCAGAGGGGCACATTAGCACATGAAAGAATGGCAAAGATGATATTTAAGCATTCAAAATCTTTGAATGTCTTGAAAAAGACACAAAATGACCAAAAAAGACACAAAATAACCAAAAAAAATACACAAAATAACTAAAACAGACACAAAAAAAGAAACATAAATGACACCAATGACAAAAAAGACACAAATGTCCAAAAAAGACACAAAATGACTTACAAAGACATGTAAAGACATGAAAAGGATTCAATAATGGACAAAATAGCCCAATAAGACTCCAGAGAGTTAAACTATTATACAATGTAACATTTTGGGTTTCTTTTGTGTACAATGAGATATTGTTTGAACAAAAAAAGGTTAGAATTGTTTCATTGTTCATTGTTATAAATTGATCATTTTATTATTAATTTGACACAGGGGCCACAGCAGGGGCCAAAGGCTTCTTCACAGGGGCAGTGGCCCCTGGAGGCCCCTGTGAAGAACCGCCACTGTTCCGCAGTGTGGACATTTAGTGTCACAGCAGCTCTATGGAGTAAGATAGCTGTCATAAAGATGTGTGCATTATTCCAACCATTCGTATTCGCAATGTTAAAAAATATATCATAGATATAAATATAAATATAAATAAATTAAAATTAACCATACGGCAAATATCCCGCATAGTTCCGCTTTTGCCTCTTTGTGCTCCTCTGATCAGAGCGTCGTCCCTAGCAACGGCCTGTTAGACATATCGTCCCTAGCAACGGCCTGTTAGAAATATCGTCCCTAGCAACGAACTGTTAGACATATCGTCCCTAGCAACGAACTGTTAGACATATCGTCCCTAACAACGAACTGTTAGACATATCATCCCTAGCAACGAACTGTTAGGCATATCGTCCCTAGCAACGAACTGTTAGACATATCATCCCTAGCAACGAACTGTTAGACATATCGTCCCTAGCAACGAACTGTTAGACATATCATCCCTAGCAACGGCCTGTTAGACATATCATCCCTAGCAACGAACTGTTAGACAAATCATCCCTAGCAACGAACTGTTAGACATATCATCCCTAGCAACGAACTGTTAGACATATCATCCCTAGCAACGAACTGTTAGACATATCATCCCTAGCAACGAACTGTTAGACAGATCATCCCTAGCAACGAACTGTTAGACATATCATCCCTAGCAACGGCCTGTTAGACATATCGTCCCTAGCAACGGCCTGTTAGACATATTGTCCCTAGCAACGAACTGTTAGACATATCGTCCCTAGCAACGGCCTGTTAGACATATTGTCCCTAGCAACGAACTGTTAGACATATCGTCCCTAGCAACGGCCTGTTAGACATATCGTCCCTAGCAACGAACTGTTAGACATATCGTCCCTAGCAACGAACTGTTAGACATATCATCCCTAGCAACGAACTGTTAGACATATCGTCCCTAGCAACGAACTGTTAGACATATCGTCCCTAGCAACGGCCTGTTAGACATATTGTCCCTAGCAACGAACTGTTAGACATATCGTCCCTAGCAACGAACTGTTAGACATATAGTCCCTAGCAACGAACTGTTAGACATATCATCCCTAGCAACGAACTGTTAGACATATCGTCCCTAGCAACGAACTGTTAGACATATCATCCCTAGCAACGAACTGTTAGACATATCATCCCTAGCAACGGCCTGTTAGACATATCATCCCTAGCAACGAACTGTTAGACAAATCATCCCTAGCAACGAACTGTTAGACATATCATCCCTAGCAACGAACTGTTAGACATATCATCCCTAGCAACGAACTGTTAGACAGATCATCCCTAGCAACGAACTGTTAGACATATCATCCCTAGCAACGGCCTGTTAGACATATCGTCCCTAGCAACGGCCTGTTAGACATATTGTCCCTAGCAACGAACTGTTAGACATATCGTCCCTAGCAACGGCCTGTTAGACATATCGTCCCTAGCAACGAACTGTTAGACATATCATCCCTAGCAACGAACTGTTAGACATATCGTCCCTAGCAACGGCCTGTTAGACATATTGTCCCTAGCAACGAACTGTTAGACATATCATCCCTAGCAACGAACTGTTAGACATATCGTCCCTAGCAACGAACTGTTAGACATATCATCCCTAGCAACGAACTGTTAGACATATCGTCCCTAGCAACGAACTGTTAGACATATCGTCCCTAGCAACGAACTGTTAGACATATCGTCCCTAGCAACGGCCTGTTAGACATATTGTCCCTAGCAACGAACTGTTAGACATATCATCCCTAGCAACGAACTGTTAGACATATAGTCCCTAGCAACGAACTGTTAGACATATCATCCCTAGCAACGAACTGTTAGACATATCGTCCCTAGCAACGAACTGTTAGACATATCATCCCTAGCAACGAACTGTTAGACATATCATCCCTAGCAACGGCCTGTTAGACATATTGTCCCTAGCAACGAACTGTTAGACATATCATCCCTAGCAACGAACTGTTAGACATATCGTCCCTAGCAACGAACTGTTAGACATATCGTCCCTAGCAACGAACTGTTAGACATATCGTCCCTAGCAACGAACTGTTAGACATATCGTCCCTAGCAACGGTCTGTTAGACATATCAGCTTTGTTGTAAAGAGGGTTAGCAAAGAGGAAAAGAAACCGGACTTATACCATGAACAGATTTATTCGCCAATTGACACAATTTATAAATCGATAAGTCATATCTTGATCAACATTACTATTATGAATTATTTCACATTATGCAGGTCAGTGCTAGTTAACTAAAGTTAGCACAAGCCAACTTCTAAATAATGCTAGTAATACTAGCACTAACTTAGCATCACCGGCATGTCTTTAGCTTGCAAGCTAAAGCAGTAAGTCTGTAAGTCCATGAACTGTATATTTCTTAAAAAAAGTAAAATTTTATGAAATATTTATTGGATATTCACTGACTTTACCTGTGATGCTTCACCTGAGCTGTTAGCTCCACCCGCTCCACTGCTGTCAGTCATCTTTGGTTTTGGCGCGTTTGGAGAAGTCTTGGTTCGATTATTTCTCCCTGTGACCTGCCTGTGACCTATGTGACGTCATTTCAACAATTTTCGTACCCACAAACTTGAATTTGTGTAATTAATCAGAAACCTGTTTAAAAGGATGTCACTACAGCTCCATATGTGCTCTCATATTGGAATAAATACATAGAACACAATAATTGGAAAAAGATCTGGCTATTACCCAATCGTTATTTGATAACCAATAAAGTGAGAGAAATTTCTTTTAAAATAATTCATAAATTTTATCCTTCCAATCAACACATTGTTAGTAGATTCAAAATAGACATTGATGTGAAATGCACTTTCTGTTCTGAAAATATTGAAACTGTCACTCATTTATTTTGGTACTGCCCCTTTGTCCAAGGTCTCTGGATTGAGATTTGTAACTTTATTGCAAGAAATGTTTATAAAGATTTTAAGTTGTTTTGGAGAGATGTACTATTTGGGCTCTTCGACAAAAATAAAGAAAAACTCAACGAAATATTTATTATAAACCTGATCATACTGATGGCGAAATTTCATATTCATAAATGCAAATTTGCTAGAAGAAAACCATCTTTTGTTGCCTTTCACCATGAGCTCAGGCAGTACATCGCCTCTATTAAATTGTCCAATAACCAAAAAGCTATCAAAACAGTTGATATTTGTGAACTATTAAATATATTATTGTAAGCCCTTCCCCCCGGCGTAGATTATACATGTGAAATTATTTTGTAATGAATTGTATATTTTTGATGTTTGTGAAACAAAGTTATAATTTAAAAAAAAACAAAAAAAAAACTTGAATTTGTGTTCACAGTGAAGACTTCGTAGTCGTAGAAATGAGTTTAGAGTTCTATTCTCAAGACTTTACACTCACATCTTTTAGATTCATACTCGCATAAAAACAATCCTAACCCAAACAATTTCTACAACTCACGTATATGAAAGCAGAATTTTGTGTACAACTATTTTATTGACATGCAAATGTTTAACATTATGAATACGAATGGTTGGAATCATGCACACATCTTTATGATCTTACTCCATAGAACTCAAGATACAGAAACATACAGTCATGGAAACAATTATTAGACCCTTGTTTTCTTCAGCTTCTTGTTCATTTTAATGTCTGGTACAACTAAAGGTTCATTTGTTTGGACAAATATAATGATAACAACAAAAATAGCTGATGAGAGTTTAATTTAAGAGCTGATATCTAGATATTTAACATGGTTTTATTCATAATGATTTCAATCAGTCCACTGCTGAGCATTAAAGTAATAAAAAACATGTAAAAAAAATAAATAAATAGATAAAGTTGATTTAATAAACTTAATTTCAGCTGGTTTATAGATGATATAGACTTTATTTTCACCTGTTGTTTAGGTATACAACTCACAGCTTTCTGATTTCTGTCAGAAGTGACAAAATAAAAGTTTTCCTGGTGTTGAAACTAATATTAAATCTAATATTCATAAATAATGGTTGGAACATGAAAAAAATAAAATAAAATATTCCAAAATAAAGAAACAATATAGAACCATGCAACCAAAACAATAAATAAATAAATAACATGTTTCCTGGGATACATATGAAGAGTTTATTTGCAAAAACAGATAATAAAGTAACACATTTTTGATATTTTTCTCCTGATTCCACAATAAAAAAATCCCCATTTAAAGAAATTTAAAAAAATAACTAAACCCCAGTGTGATCGTGCACAAAAAGGAAAATGAATCCATGTTAAAATATGAATTTTTGTAAATTAGCTCTTTATATTCTTGCACGACAGCCACTGAAAGTCTAAACATTAAATCAGTAAAAACAAACTGAGACGCTTCAGTGTTTTTCTGTGTCATGCTGACGTTTTAAATCCTGACTCAGAGCGTTTGAGTGGAACAATAAAGTGATTTCTGAGTAAAACAGGATGAGACGTCAATCACACGCTGGTTAATCTCCATTCAGGACTCAGCTGGTGTGACTGTGGAGGACTTTTATTACAATAATCTGCAGAAAATTAAAGGAGAGTTTCTGTGGAGCTCAAACGTCTGATAAAGACACAGAGAAGCTTAAAATAGATCCGTTCTCCTCCTGGTTCACCTTCAGATCGCCACATTTCACCGTTAGGCAGACAGAGTCTCAGCAGCCTGTCAGACCGCACTGAGGGCACAGAGGAGGACAACCTTCTCCTCCTCCTCTAGTTTCCTCTCCTCTCCTCTCCTCTCCTCTCGTTTCCTCTCCTTTTATTTCATTTCCTCTCCTCTCTCCTTCTCCTCTCGTTTCCTCTCCTTTTATTTAGTTTCCTCTATCCCCCTCCTCTCCCCTCGTTTCCTCTCTCCTCCTCTCGTTTCCTCTCCTCTCCTCGTGTCTTCTCCTCTCATTTCCTCTAGTTTCCTTTCCTCTCGTCTCGTTTCCTCTCCTATCGTTTCGTTTCCTCTCCTCTCGTTTCCTCTCCTCTCGTTTCCTCTCCTCTCGTTTCCTCTCCTCTCCTATAGTTTCCTCTCCTCTCGTTTCCTCTCCTCCTCTCCTCTCTCCTCCTCTCTCCTTTCCTCTCCTCTCTTCTCCTCTCTCGTTTCCTCTTCTCTTGTTTCCTCTCCTCCCCTCTAGTTTCCTCTCCTCCTCTAGTTTCCTCTCCGTTCCTCTCCTCTCTCCTTTCCTCTCCTCTCCTCTTGTTTCCTCCCGTTTCATTTCATTTTGTTTCCTCTCCTCCTCCTCTCTCCTTTCCTCTCCTCTCTCCTCCTCTAGTTTCCTCTCCTCTTCTTTTCATCTCTCCTCCTCCTCCTCCATTAGGGCGTCTCAGCAGCCTGTCAGCTCACACTGAGGAGGAGCAGGAGAAGGAGGCCAACCTTCTCCTTTTCCTGTAATTATCACTGATTTAACACGAGGAGAGACACAGAAACACAATAATAAATCTGTTACAGCTACACAGGCTGATTTTAGACTTTTCTTTCATTTCGATCATGTTCTTGTTGTTTTCTATCATTATTTCTGATTGAAAATTCAAAAACCTAAACATATCAGGTAAAAAAACACAATACATCTTCCTTAGTTTACATTAATCCAAAGTTAAAATGTAATTCTTCTATAAACAAGAGTCTAAATGATTTCATCTATTGTGTATATTTACTAGCAGCTCCTCCAATCAGCTGTTTATTAAAGAGATACAATGACAGAAATAAAACATAAACAGCATGTAAAGTCATTCAGCAGCAGTTTAAACATACCTCATATGTTTTTTAATTTTTTTCTGGAGGTTTCTGTGAGTGAGTCAGCACTTCACCTCTCAGACTCAGAGCTGCTTCCCTCTGCTGGCAGAAACAGACTCAGCTCACTGACACTTCTGGAGGATGGAAACTATTATAATAATTATTATTGCTGAAAAAAGTCCAGCATTACTACTTTTTATAGACCAATTTATTTTTTATTTTAATCTTTTTTGTTGTTCCAATTTAAATGTCAGATTGTACTAAATAATTAAAAAGTTTTATTATTATTATTATTATTATTATTATTATTATTACTATTTATTCATTTAAAAAATATATTTATTATTGCAATATTTTTGCAACAATATTATTATATTAGTGATATAAAATGGTCTTAATATGACAATATAATGTTATAATTATTTTATAATAATAATAATAATAATAATAACAATAATGCTATTTTGGGACATTATCTTGTCCAATAAAATGTAAATATGATGTCCTTGAAATAATTGCAATAATACATAATTTTGTCATTTGAAGACAATTTTATGCCACTGATATAATGCTGATGTCATAGCATGATATTGCAATAAATTAAAGAAAATAATAAATAAATAAATAAATAAACTCTTTAGAGCATTCTGACATTTAAATTGGAACTTGGAAAAAAATATTAAAATATAAATAATTAAAACAACCACACAATCAACAAAAAAATGCAGTTAAATTAATAAATTGAAACACCTTTACCAAAGACTAAAACAAAAGGAGAATAAAATAAGCAAAAATCTTTTTATGAATACCAAAAAATTGTGTTTAAGTTTGAGTACATTTTAAGAAAAAGCAGATTGTTTACTTTATATTCTATACTTTTAATTAATTAATTTGATGTTCTGCCTTTATTGAACAGTAATATTTTCATCTTTTAGAGGCTCTAAAGTGATTATAAATATGAGCCCTCCTGTCTCAGAAACATACAGCAGAATGAGCTGATATTTGGAGTTTATACTAACATTTATTCCATATAAATAGATTAATAACTCTGAAGGATCTAATGAGTGGTCCAGGTGTTGGTAATTATCTGCAGCTGATTAATATTCTGCAGGTGAACCTCTGGGATTTGACCTTTACTGCCTCTCATTATTCTCTCCGTCTCAGCAAAACACCCACACATCTCTGAACGATTCACCTCCTTTAACGGACATTAATACATAAAACTGTAAACAGAAACATCCAGATAAAAATATAAACAAGAACCAGTCACAGAGGGAAACTCTTCAGATATCAGACTTTAAGGCTGCAGAGAGAGAAACCACACAGATGGTCTTCTTAAAGACACAAAGAGAGAGAGAGACAGACTCTCCTCTCCTTGTTTCCTCTCCTCTCCTCGCCTCTCCTTGTTTCCTCTCCTCTTCTCTCCTTGTTTCCTCTCCTCTTCTCTTCTCTCCTTGTTTCCTCTCCTCTCCTCGCCTCTCCTTGTTTCCTCTCCTCTTCTCTCCTTGTTTCCTCTCCTCGCCTCTCCTTGTTTCCTCTCCTCTTCTCTCCTTGTTTCCTCTCCTCTCCTCTCCTTGTTTCCTCTCTTCTCTTCTCTCCTTGTTTCCTCTCCTCTCCTCGTTTCCTTTCCTCTCCTCTCCTCTTCTCTTCTCTCCTTGTTTCCTCTCCTCTCCTCGTTTCCTCTCCTCTCCTCTCCTTGTTTCCTCTCCTCTCCTCTCCTCTCCTTGTTTCCTCTCCTCTCCTCTCCTTGTTTCCTCTCCTCTCCTCTCCTTGTTTCCTCTCCTCTTCTCTTCTCTCCTTGTTTCCTCTCCTCTCCTCTCCTCTCCTCTCATTTCCTCTCCTCTTCTCTTCTCTCCTTGTTTCCTCTCCTCTCCTCGTTTCCTCTCCTCTCCTCTCGTTTTGTTTCCTCTCCTCTCATTTCGTTTCCTCTTGTTTCGTTTCCTCTCCTTGTTTCTTCTCCTTATTTCCTCTACTCTCGTTTTGTTTCCTCTCCTCTTGTTTCCTCTACTCTTGTTTTGTTTCCTCTCCTCTTGTTTCCTCTCCTCTTCTGTCCTCTCCTCGTTTCCTCCCCTCTCCTCTTGTTTCGTTTCCTCTCCTCCCATTTCCTCTCGTTTCCTCTCCTCTTCTGTCCTTTCCGTGTTTCCTCTCCTCTCGTTTTGTTTCCTTCTCACTCGTTTCCTCCTCTCCTCTCCTCTAGTTTCCTCTCCTTGTTTCCTCTCCTCTCATTTCGTTTCCTCTACTTCTCCTCCTCTCGTTTCCTCTCCTCTCTGAGACTCTATTAAAGTCATAAAATGACTACTGATGAGCAGCTGTTTACAGCATCGTTACATTTAATCTAAAGTTCTGGTTCAGAGCAGGATCATCAGTTTATTTACACTTCAGTAAAACATCAAGGATTCATTCTCCAGGATCTCCAGCAGCTGAAGGAACCCTGGACCTCCTTTTCTCTTTGGTACAATCACATTTTATGAGTTTCATAATGGAGGATTAATGTGAAGATCTTACTAATGCATTCTATATTTCACTTTGAAGCTTTTAGTTTGAAAATCCTTAATAAATTATAAATGACACAGTAAGAGAAAGTTAAAATAAAATTAAGAAATAGTTTCTGCTCGGCTCCTTCAGTCTGCAGCTGAAGCTGAAATGTTGGAGTTTGTCAGCAAGTTTCATGAGATGATTCAATAATAAAAAGTATCTTTAGCTTTTTTTAATATGATCACATTAAATCAAGTAGAAGAAGGAGAATAATGATGAAAAACCATAAAAATAAGACATCAGAACCTCTTCTCTGCTACAAAGAAATCAAGTTTACATTAAATTCAGACTTTTAGATTTAAAACATTCAACACGTCTCCAGGAACTAAAAGAAAAAAAACGAAACGATGTCAGCTTTAAATGAAAGCAAAGCACTTTATTAGACGCTATATTCAATATTGAAATACAAAAGGCACTGAGCTCTGTTCTCTCACACAAACAGGGAGAATTAATACAGTCGAGGTTTATTTTTATATGATGGAACTGAAATCAGAGCTGAAACATGATCTGACTTCAGGAATGTTTTTAACATCAAATAAACTCTGCAGCTTTCAGAATAAGAAAATATACATCAGTAGAGAAATAATTTAGAGTTTGTGGTCGAGAGGTTACGAGTTAATCAGATTATATTCTCTGTTTTATAAACTACAGTAGAAATTAAACGAGGAAATACTGATTTAATCTCTTTGAGATTGAAACCGTTTCATGTCAAACCAAATATCTCAACTTACAATATTCCTACAGTTTTGTTTTCGTATGAAAACGTTCTGATTAATTCATTTAAAATCATCAGGATTTAATTAAATTTTTTTTTAAATAAATGTACTTTAATTTTATTTATTTATTTATTTGACAAAAGCCTTCATAGTTCAATGAATAATATTTGATTCAAATTTAAAATATTTAATCAAATTAAATATTTAAAATATTTAATCAAATTAAATATTTAAAATATTTAATAAAATAAAAAAATTCATACATTATTTTGTTATGTAACAAATCTATAACTGCTGGATTCTGCCGATATGTTTAATATCTTAATTTTACATTTTAAATAAATGTATTTCAATTGTATTTATTTATTTGTTTATTTAACAAAAGGCTTCATAGTTCAATGAGTAATATTTAATTTTTAAATTTTAAAATTTAAAATATTTAATTTTTTTTATAAAATTAAATATTTCATGGATTATTTTGCTATGTAACAAATCTATAACTGTTGGATTCTGTGTTTAATATCTTTCTAACACACTTCTCTCGTGTTGTGTTTTTCCATTTAAATATTTAAAATATTTAATAAAATTAAATATTTCATAAATTATTTTGCTATGTAACAAATCTATAACTGTTGGATTCTGTGTTAAATATCTTTCTAACACACTTCTCTTGTGTTGTTTTTTCCACATCACTAAAACTAAACAACAAATTGATGTCCTCTAACTCGTTAATTGTCCTCGTTTGAATAAATATTGAAAAGGTCTGTTGTAAAGGATCTTGTCGTGCTGCTGATGGGGGTCGGACTGAGAGTTTCTCCTGATTGAACAAAGATTTAAAGAACAGAGAAGCTGCGTTCAAACCAGAGCAGACGACGAGGCGACGAGGCTGCAGGGTCAGAAAACCGTCTGATGTAATGTTGGGAAGTTGAACCTACGGCTGGGCGATATATCGATATAAAAAATATATCGATATATCTTTAAATGTGATATGGAATTAAACCATATCACGTATATCGATATAGTTCAAATTCTTTTCTTTCTTCATATATAAATGCTGCCCCAACTAGGGTTTGTCTTTTTCTTTTCTTTTTGTTCCATATCGCCCAGCCGTAGTTTAACCTCCCGATTGTTTTCCTTAAGAGGGTTTTAATGATCTTGACATTTCCAACTGCGCCTGAAGGCAACACAGCAGCTGGTCGACTGAGTGCTGAGCTTGTTGCAGAAACTCGTTGTCAAATTTAACACATTTTCCTCCACGTAACTTAATGTCTTCCTGTGTCTTAATGTTTTTGTGCAGCATTTGTAATTCAAAAATTCAAAAAGCAGCTGACTTCTTAAAGTGTCTTTTAGTTCAAGAGACAAAAATGTTGTAATTAACTGAAAAGACACTGATACTGTAAAATGTCTAAGATGAATAAGCAATAATACCCCTGCTTCCTGCTCTGTTTGACTCTAAATTAACCATTTTTTACTAAATTAGCATCACGTTGTGTTGAAGAAGACTTGAAACTAAAGATTGAGACCATAAACTCATAATGAGAATGTTTACTGAGGTCACAAATCAAGTCAGAAGTAGAGTCATATTCCTACTGATTTGCAATAAATCAGACTTCTTTCTGCAGCCAGTGAGTCGCCCCCTGCTGGCCGTTAGAGAGAATGCAGGTTAAAGACACTTCTGCATTAGCTTCACTTCCCCCTGCAGCCTAAACACACTAAACCTTCTCAAATGAAAGACACACGGCAAAAAAGGTGTCTAAAAACCAGATAAAACAGTAAATCTGAGGGAAATGATCTTGCTGCATGGACAGATAATTTACCTTGACAAGATTTCTTAAATTCAGATTATTAAATCTAGAAATAAGCATGTTGAACACTTAAAATAAGTAAATAACTCTTAAAACAAGATAAATTAAAGCTGCCAGCAGCGATGAACTGGCCTGATGATTATTTGTTTCTTTACTTTAGATGTAGAAGTGCTAGATAGTTTATCTGGTTTTTAGACTAAACACCTTTTTTGCAGTGTGTTTTTCCCGCCTCACTGCCTGTTTTGGTGTGAACGCAGCAACATCCCAGAATCCAGAGACAGAAGCAGTCGATTACAGCTAACCGCATGATTTATGATTTATGATTTATGATGAGTTACCTTTCTTCCTTATTATTAAACTGAAATTTCTGCGGCACACAGAAGAGAAGTTTTGCCAGAAATCAGAAATCAGAAATCGCTTCGGCGACACAGAGACAGAAAAAAACACTTCATCGTATTTATATATTACAGGATCAGGATCCACCAGCGAGGTGGAGAAACAGACGAGATGAGTCAGCATGCCCACACACACACACACACACACACACACACACACACACGCATGCACACACACACACACACACTCATTCACACACACAGTCAAATATTAAACTGAAGAGCATTGCCAAAAAAGTGCACACGAAATATACAAAGCCAGGACAAACTGAAATAGTCGACTTCATTCATGCTTTCCATTACCCAGAATGCACCGTGGGAGACGCTCCCCTCCACTGTGGCTCTGCAGGAGACATGCTGCATGAAGCAAAGTGGCCGTGGGGGGTGAATGTGCTGATGGAGGGCTGGGAGGAGGGAGGCTAGCGACGCAGCCTCACCGAGCTCAAGGTCTATACATTAAACATTTAGATTCTCATTTACAGACTTCCCCCTCGGCTCGGTTTACTTAATCACCCAGACCTGATAACATATAGACCTTGACCTGCTAAATGGAGCTCAGCTCAGCTGGCTGTGCCGGGCCGTTAGTTCCCCTGGTGGAAGGCTCCCTGAGCGGCGGAGGACGCCGCTCCGGCCGCGGCGGTTTGGAAGGTTTTGTTGGTGAAGACGCCCTGAGAGAACTCCTGCTGGGCCTTCTGGAAGCTGGCGCCGGTCCGACGGTACATGCTGTGGACCTGAAGGGGGACAGAGGAGACCGTGAGTAATGATGTTTAATTTTTAATGCTTTATTTTTGGATAGGGACAGTGCACATTAATGAACATGGAAAACATCTCTGTAAACATGCCGGATTATAGCAAAGCTGCTAGTTTGCATCCGTAGCCCCTAAAAATAAAAATAAATAGGTAAAATACAAATAGAGGAGACAACACAACACATAGCAGACCCAGACAGGATATAACAATGAAATAAAAAGTAATGTTCAAGTCGTCTCAAGTCCATTTAGTGATCACTTTTGATGTGATTTGAGCCAGTGTTTTAGTTTTCCTTTAAAAGAAGATCATAATGTAATAATAATAATAATAATAATATAATTAAGGCCGGGACTTTAACGCGTTAATTAAGATTAATTAATTACACAAAAATGAAAGTGTTAAAAAAATTGACGCATTTTAATGTCACTTGTTTTTGCACCGCGGAACGTTTCTCACTGGATGAGTTTCAGGAGGACCGATTATACTGGAGCACCAACTAGCGTTGATGAGTTGAGACAACAACAAACCACAGTGAACATGAAGGAAGAAGCTGATGAGACCTTTGGTTGGCCCCGTGGATGATGGGACATTTAGTTACTAAAAACCAACGGATGGAAGCGTCCATAAGAGCATGGTTGTGTTGCTAGGCAACAAGGAATTCACATCCAGCCTCAAGTATCACCTCAATGCTAAACATATAGCAGCTAGCGGCTAGTGTGCTAGCTAGCGTGGATTGTGTTTTACTTCAAAAACCAAAGTATTCTAGTTTACAGAAGGTCTACCTACCTATAGGCTACCTGGATTTATGAAATGTACTATATTTATAAATATGCTATTGCTACACTTAATGGCAAAAATTGCACTGGTCTGTTGGACTTGAATAAAAATAAACTATATTTTTGTTGCTTAAGCTTATGTATTCAGTCATTATTCAATGGTATACTAAAAATCCATGTGAAAAAAATTACTTCTCACTGTTCTCAGGTAAAATATTTATATGCAATTAAAATGCGATTAATTTCGATTCATTAATTACAAAGCCTCTAATTAATTAGATTAATGTTTTTAATCGAGTCCCAGCCCTAGTAATAATGATAGTAGAGTTGTTCTGATTCCGATACCAGTATCAGAAATGGCTCAGATACTGCCGAAAATGTTGGCATCAGAATGCTAATGGTGCGTTCAAGGTCCACACGGATGTCAGAATTTTTGACGTTGTTTCGAGCTCCAAGTTCAGACTTTCAGTGTAATTATAACACACCATACGGTGTTACGGTAAGAACGTGTTAGATCCGCCTTCTAAATAAAAGCAAACACATGTAGCTTTCAAAATAAGAGCACATGGATGTGTTAGCAGAGTCCACCACAGAATTTACAAGAACACTGTCAAAATAAGATGCCTTTAATAAAACATAGAAGAACCCTTATTCTCCTTTACAATAATTCTCTAAAATATGTAATGATTAAGATGGAATAGTGGCATTAGAATGTGCGAGAGGCACCAAATTTAGGCTTTTAGGGCAAAAATGTTCTCCAGAGGACCCCCAGATTTATTTATTCAAATTGCTGTTGCTCTACTGTTTTATTTAAAAATAAATGTAATAATAAATGGCTTGAATCTGCTGTATTTATTCATGTTTTATAAAGGGTTTAACCTGAGCCAGGCCTTACCACAATGATAATCATATCACAGTTATGCAGGTGTAGGATGATATTTTTTCTATAAATTACTGGTATCGGATCGCTACTCGGTATCGGCCGATACCCACAGCACAAATATCAGAATCGGTATCGGGAGGGAAGAAATTGTTTCGGAACATCTCTGTATATAACAGCGCTGGATGCAGGAAGAAAAACTGATTTTGCAGCTACAAACTCAGATTTATAAGTCAATATAACGATCTTTGCAGAATTTATTGCTTCAATTTACTTTTACCGTCAACACTGACCGGACATCCACATGAAAAGTGGAAAAAAAGTCCTTTACTACAACAAAACTTAAGTAAAATCACAGATTGAGACTGCTAACCTACAGACTGAATGTTAAAGTGTGATCTCACCATCTTGAGCAGGATGACTGACAGCACGGCGCAGATGGTGAAGAGGATGGCCACGATGATCATGATGGCTCCAACCGCTTTGTTTGTGGAGATGATGGTGAAGGCAGAGATCCAACCGCTGGAGGCAACAAACAGCAACCAGAGTTAGAGCGGTCGCGTTAATAAACAGAGTGAAACATCTGCAAACAGCTGGTTACAGTCAGGGAGAGAAGCAGCAGCAGCAGCGTGAGAGGAAAGATCACAAGAGGCAGAATTAAAGGCTCTCAATCATTATATTTTTTAATTATAAATACAGTCGATAATGTACGGAAGTGCAATGCATTCACTTGAAAAAGAAAAAAAACTCTGTTTTTTCTGAGAAATTCATTTTTTGGTTTGTTTTTTAGGGTTGTTATTTCTGTTTTGATGAGATTTTTTTTTTCCTCACAAATTTTTTTCTGTTTTTTTTTTGTGAGTAATTATTTCCCCCTGTTTTTCTGTTTTTCGGGCTGAATTATTGGGGCTGTTTCCACTACCGGGCAGTACCCGGAATCACCAAAACGCCCCTAATCTGAATACAGGCTGTCCAGAGCGGGCTTTTGTCTCCATTTCATTCTTCAACAGCAACAGAGAAAAATTCCACTGCAATTACTAGGAAAGTTGTTGTTTTTTCTAGTGATAATGGTAATAATGAACATAATAAAAGGGGATTAATTACAACATGAGCAAGAGCTTTAAAATATCAATTAAAAGGTAGATTCATCTTCATTTTAATATCCTTAAAGTGCCTTTTGTCTTTTTTATAAAACGTGTTTACATCTCATCTGCAGAAAACGAGCTACAACAGTCTGTGTGTGTGTGTGTGTGTGTGTGTGTGTGTGTGTGTGTGCGCGCGTTTGTGTGTGTGTCTGTGGGGGTGTTATGTAAAGCCATGATGAAATGAGAAGTATCATTATGAAAGAGGGAAAGGGGAAATGAAGAGCCACTTGGACAAGAGTCATTCTGTCAAAGTGACATTTTAAAACCAAAGAGCTTCTATCAACCTGAACACACACACACACACACACACACACACACACACACACACACACACACACACACACACACACACACACACACACACACACACACACAAACACAGGTAGAAAGGTTAATATGTAAATGAGGTGAGGACAGGAAACAGGTTCACATACAGCAGCCGGTTATCACAGCAGAAATCAGAGACGACATTTAAACATCTCTACTGAGTCTTTCTGCTCAATCTGCAGAGAAAGGTGATTCTAAAGAAACAGAGCTCAACGAGCAAAGGCTCTGCACCAAAAAGATTTTTAAAATTAAATAATAAATGTGTTCTGTGTCGCCATGAGTCTCCTCTTTTCAGACACGCCCACTTTATGCTGATAACAGCAGTTTAAGGCAGAAATCTGCAGTTTTTCTCATGCATTTTAAATGTTATTTTATCCTTTTGCATTTGGAATTTTCTGCATACTGGGGTCTCTTAACAGTCTGTAAGTTGAGACAAAAAGACAAAAATCTCTGTAGAAACCCTGGCTGCCTTTTTTCTGTTTTATATGATACTTAATTAAATATATTCGGGCTGTTTTTAGACGTGACATGCAACTTTATGCACTTCTAAAATGCACCACACAGTGTTTCTCCTGCAGTAAAATGTAATATTGTGTCCTCTTGTGTGTGAATCTTTGTGCATCCTGGGGTCTCTGAACAGTCTGTGAGTTGAGATATTAAGACAAGGCCGATTTTCTCTGTTTTATACGATACTTAATGAAATATATTTGAGCTGTTTTTAGACGTGACATGCCCACTTTATGCACCTTTCCAATGCAGCTTTGTGCAGAAACCACACAGTGTTTCTCCTGCAGTAAAATGTGTTAGTGTGTCCTCTTGTACGAGAATCTTTGTGCATCCTGGGGTCCCTAAACAGTCTGTGAGCTGCATAAATCGGGTCTGACTGGAAAGCTGAGACTCTTGTGGATTCAATGAGCCCAATCTCACAAGGTTACATATTTGATATCCTTATGGGAGGGAAAGCATTCATGATTTACCCCCTTTTTACATTTTTGACGCCTGTTGCGTGAGGCATCCTAAAACTGTTAAAGATAAAATCACTACATTTTGGTGCCCCGTGTGAGGCACCATATATTGTAATAAGGCATCCTAAAATCCCTCCACTGGTTAATAACTGACCGCAGATGTCTGAATGAAAATAAGTTCTATGTTTCCCCACAAGTCTCTTTACAGACATGCTGTAACCTGCAGTAAATGTGTAATTGTGTCCTCTTGTGTGTGAGTCTTTGTGCGTCCTGGGGTCCCTAAACAGTCTGTGAGCTGCATAAATGGGGTCTGAGTGGAAAGCTGAGACTCTAGTGGATTCAATGAGCCCAAATGTCCTTTTTCAGAGGGGTCCCTTGACCTCTGACCTCAAGATATCTAAATAAATTGTATTCTATGTGTCCCCATGAGTCTCCTCTTTACAGACATGCCCACTTTATGCTGTTAACCTGCAGTTTGGGGCAGTTTTCTTATGCAAATGTGATATTTTTGCCCAAATTCTCCTACTGTGTGTGAATCTTTCTGCATCCTGGGGTCCCCAAACAGTCTGTGAGCTGCATAAATGGGGTCTGAGTGTAAAGCTGAGACTCTTGTGGATCCAATGAGCCCAAAGTTCTTCATGTGTGATGATGTTAGTGAGTGAAACTTGAGCTCAGTGTATAAAACGAGCTGCTGTGACCTCTAGGATAATCACATTCTCATGAAACTTTACAATCACAAACTAGAGACTTGGAGCATTCAGAGGAAACTAGATTCACAATAAGCAGCAACACAACACAAGGGCTGACATACAATCACACAAAATACACAAATCTACTAAATGTTAAAAGTTGGTGTCTGAATGTAATCTTCAGCTTTCCAGCTTCTTTTTTCGACCTCTATGAGACTGCTGACCTGCTGTCTCCCCCTAAAAATCACCCCCAGTTCTTTATAAAGCGGGTCAGAACGGCAGAAAGGGTTAACTTAAGTTAACGTGTACATCTGAAAACCAAAGTAGAGGTTTGTAAAGAGAAAGCAGGGAGAGAGGGAGTGAACAGGAAGCAACAGAAACTTACAGAGTGACCAGCGGACAGAGAGGCAGCAGGCGAGAGGCTGAAGGATGGAAAGTCTCCGGCAGAAGACATGAACGAGTGCAGAAGATGAAGAGGAGAGAAAAAAGAGAGAGAGGACAGCAGCTTAGAGGCTGAAGGTAGGAGCTCGGAGAACATTCCTTTAGATCCACCAGGACACATGTTAGAGACATTATTTACCTCAAACTGCTCCGATCTGGATGGAATAATCATGTGTTCTTCATACTGAGGATTGATTATTTATAGCACCATTTGTACCAAACCACTGTTAATTTAATCTATTTGTTTATGAATCACTCTATCCTATTTGGTGGCCAAATCTAAAAATTTAACCCTCCAAACCTCAAAAAGTTATGTATTTGTTTAACCCTCTTGTGTTAGCTTTCTGTTACTATCTCTTATGTTAACGGGTCAGTTTTGACCCTTAAATGATCCATAAAATACCCTAAAACAATTATTTATCATCCAGTTTGTTTCTTACCTCTTGGTGACCTTGTTAAGCTTGTGCAAATATAACGATAACAAAAAAAATAGCTGATAAGAGTTTAATTTTAGAGCTGATATCTCGACATTTTCCATGGTTTTCTTGATAATAACCTAAATCATTATCAGCTATTTTTGTTGTTATCATTATATTTGTACCTTTAGTTGTACCAGGTGTAAAAATGAACAAGAAATTGAACAAAACAAGGGTCTAATCTTTTTTTCCATGACTATATTTATATATTTCAGTGAAAAACAAGGCCACAGGTAGGAAAATGTGACAATAAAAGGCTCCCAACTGCTTGTTGGGGTGCAGAGGGTTAATAAAAGGGATTTAGAGTGTAATTATTTCATTTTTATCCTCCTGATGTGAAGCTGAAAGCTGCAGCGTGACACTCACCTGTTGCCCCACTTAGGTATTCCCACAGACTGGATGATGAAGATCACCACTTGGCAGAAAAACACAAAGAAGAAGAAGAAGAAGCTGAAGGAGCTGTCAGTCCTGAGGAAGACAAAGAGAAAAGAAGATTGTTGACAATTTCAAAATAAAAGCACCATCGTGTTATGATTCTTCTTCAAATGATTTGTATGAAACAATAAGTCACAGAGCTTCAGGATCAATGCTTGGGTTTCCTCTTGAAGTTCTAGTAATCAGTAGGTGATAGTAAAGTTCTGAGCGTTGGACTCACTTGAAGGCCTTGTAGACGGGCCGGTACCAGCAGAGGAAGGAGCAGGGAGCGAACAGGATGAGCCAGAGGATGGAGAGGCCGAAGTCCACGCCGTAGGAGGCGTCGGTGGTGAAGTAGGCCAGACAGGCCAGGAGGTTCAGGAACAGAGTCACACAGTTAACTGAGGAGACAGAAACACCTCTATTAGAACTGCTATTTATATACATCTATATATATATACACATATATATCTACAGTACAGGCCAAAAGTTTGGACACACCTTCTCATTCAGTGTTTTTCCTTTATTTTCATGACTATTTACATTGTAAGTTCATCAAAACTATTAATGAACACATGTGGAATTATGTACTTAACAAAAAAAGTGTGAAATCACTGAAAACATGTCTTATATTCTAGTAAGCAAAGGGTGGTTACTTTGAGGAATCTAAAATACAAGACATGTTTTCAGTTATTTCACACTTTTTTGTTAAGTACATAATTCCACATGTGTTCATTCATAGTTTTGATGAATCTACAATGTAAATAGTCATGAAAATAAAGGAAACGCATTGAATGAGAAGGTGTGTCCAAACTTTTGGCCTGTACTGAATGTAATATCATATATATACACTCTTGAACAAAATCTTAATACCGGGGGGAAAATTACAAGTATTGTCATTTTGCTTTGGTGGAACATTTAAACAGCTGATGAACAGCCTGCTTGAGTTTAAATGCAGTTTTCAATAAATTGCAGACTTTTTTTTTGGTATCTTGCTCCTGTTTATTCTGCTCGACTTACAACCTGGTTATGTTCCACCAACCAATACTGAGTGTCAGTGTGTGTGTATATATCGAAGATGGAAAATGATGTAGATCACTGACGTGTTTTTTTTAGAATTGTCAGAAAATAACTGTGTTTAGGGAAAAGGTCAGTGGTGGTAGAAGTATCTAGATCTTTACTGCAGTAAAAGTACTAATACACACTGTGAAATGACTCCACTACAGTAAAAGTCCTGCATTTAAAAACTTACTGAAGTTAAAGTACAAAAGTATCAAAATGTACTTAAAGTATCAAAAGTAAAAGTACTCGTTATGCAGAATGGACCCACTCCAATAAATTAGAATATCATAGAAAAGTTCATTTATGTCAGTAATTCAATTCAAAAAGGTGAAATAACACATTATATAGATCCATTACAAACAGAATGAAACATTTCATGTCTTCATTTATTTAATTTCTTCTAATTATAATGATTATGGCTTACATTTATTGCAGACCTAAAATTCAGTGTCTCAAAATAATTTTAATATTACAAAAGACCAATTTTGAAAAGTATGTTTAATATGGAAATGTTGCCTCTTAAAGTATGCCCATCTATATGACTCAATACTTGGTTGGGGCTGTTTGATTTGAACTACTGAAAATGGACTTTTACATCATATTCTCATGGATTGAGATGCAGAAATCTCACAGCCTGCAAATCATTTCAACAGACTGAAGAAAAAATCTTTGTTTGGTGCAAATTCTCCCAAAATATATATTTCTCAATAACCTTATTAATAATGATGCAGAACTGGTAATTCTCTGATATCATGACTCATTCCACAACTGCAGTATCAGTTAAAAGATATATTTTCCTAAATTGTGCAGCCGTGCTCTACATGTAAATCTACAGGAGTAAAGAAGTCAATAAATCTCAGTGAACCAAAGAAAAAAGAGATTTTTACAGGTAAATGCTGCACATGAGCAGCAGGTGTCAGTATGTCTGCATGCAGAGAGTCCCTGCTGCCACAGGGTGGCGCTGTGCAGCAGCAACAACACAGAGACCACAGTTTACACACACAGCTCTAATTTCAATATGCTGCATAAAACTATAAAAAATATGACGTTTTAAAATGCTGTATGGTGAGTTTTGAGCCATTTCTGTGCATAAAAAGGTTTTAAACGCTATAAAACGTACAAAACATATTTGCATTGTTGCTTCTACTGAATCCCTGATGCACACAACAGAGTCTGGCTGCAGACCTGCACTGTCAGGACCGGAAGCTGATTCGAAGCCTCTCAAAATAAAAGCAAGGATACTGGAAGCACGTATTTTTCGTTCCCCGTGTTTATTTTATGTATACATTGTGAAAATGTTTATGTGTATCGATGTGTTCAATTAAAAAGATTTTTACAAAGTAAAAATCAAGATAGAAAACAAACAAAAAAGACAGTCTGGCTGCAGACCTGCACTGTGGGGTCCAGGAGTTTATTTGAAGCCTTGAAGACTTTATTTGAAGCCTTTGAAGACTTTCAAAATAAAAGCGAGTCTACTGGAAGCACATATTTTTTGTTCCCCGTGTGGAGATCACGAGTGAGTAAAAGTCAAGTGACAACAACTTTTTGTCATACTAAGAAACAGAAACAGTCTTAATCACTAGAACATTACGTTGCACACTATACGTTGTCCTGTAAAGTTATATTCATTTGAAAGAATCAGGTTTTGGACTTTTTAAAAAAAATACAAATAAACACAGTTACACATAAAATGTATACATAAAAATAAAAACCCAAGAAACAAACACGGAGAATGAAAAATAAGTGCTTCCGGTAGACTCGCTTTTATTTTGAAAGTCTTCAAATCAACAGTGCAGTCTGCAGCCAGAACCCTCTCAATGCACACAGATCACTTTAAGTCACTCACACATCCAGAGGTAGTACATCATCTTGCAGACTCTCTGGGACTCTGGAGGGATTTCCTCTGAGAAGTCCTGGTAGAAACACGGTTTGATGGGGAAACTCTTGGGGAGAGGAGGCCAGTTGTTCTGTTTCCCTGTAGACACCAGACAACAGCAGTCAGTCTCAGACTGTCTCTGGACTATTCACACATTAAAAACCTTATTTATTCTGATACTGAGTAAAGCTAAGAAGAAGAGTAATAATAACAGTAAGCATGCACATCTGCAGGTTCAACAGTCTGAAGCTGCAGCAGTTAGATAACAGATCCAGTGTTTTATAAAGTTATATATGGTGCAGAATTGCATGTATATCATGTAAAAATAAATGTGTTTCTTCAGTTTTCTTTGCTCTCCTGTGTCTCCTGCAGGTCCTGCCCTGTGCTGTGTGTGTCTAGTGTTAATTTAATTTATTCTATTTGTAATTTTTATTTCTATATAAATATTCATCTCTTTTAGCTGAGGTTTTTAGAGAAGCCTGTAGCTGGTTTCTACCTGCACTGTTTCTTATGGCTTTTCTTTTAAATGTGCAAATCAATAAATTATTCATTTTTAGAAAGTCATTTTCTGTTTGCATTCTGATATTTTTGATACTGATTTTATTATAAATTTAAAATAAATAAAAAATAATTTTAGAAATTAATTTTCTGTATGCATTCTGATATTTTTGATACTGTTTTTATTGTAAATTTAAATAAATAAAATAGAAAATAAATAAATTATTTTTAGAAAGTAATTTTCTGTTTGCATTCTGAAATTGTTGATACAATAAAAACAGTATCAAAAATATCAGAATGCAAACAGAAAATTACTTTCTAAAAAGAAATGATTTATTTATTTTCTTATATATATATATTATATATATAAATACTAATATATATATTTTTATTTATTTATTTTAAATTTACAATAAACAGTTAATTTAAAATGAATAAAATAAAAAATAAATACATTTTGTTTGCATTGATATTTTTGATAGCGTTTTATTGTAAATTTAAAATAAATAATAAAATATAAAATAAATAATTTATTTTTTTGAAAGTTATTTTCCGTTATTGTAAATTTAAAATTAATGAAAAAATAAATTTTAGAAAGCAATTTTCTGTTTGCATTCTAATATTTTTGATAATGTTTTTTTGTTGTAAATTTAAAATAAGCTCAACTTTGTCCCAATTTTTAGTTTCCTTGCATCCTCTCCTCTGTTTAATCTTGCAGAGAAACAGCCTGATTTATTTCAGATCAGACCTGCAGCCTGATTTATTTCAGATCAGACCTGCAGCCTGATTTATTTCAGATCAGACCTGCAGCCTGATTTATTTCAGATCAGACCTGCAGCCTGATTTATTTCAGATCAGACCTGCAGCCTGATTTATTTCAGATCAGACCTGCAGCCTGATTTATTTCAGATCAGACCTGCAGCCTGATTTATTTCTGATCAGACCTGCTCATCGTGCATGTTTTGCAGCCTCAGAGACTCTTTGCTCTGACGCTGCTGCAGCGTTGTGGTGTGTTTAATGACCTGACGGGCCTCGGCTCTGGAGCTCCTGCTCTCTGCGGTCCAGCTCGGCAGCTTTCCTCTCCAGCTCCTCCTGCTGCCTCAGCAGATTGGCCTGAGCTGCAGCAGCAGTCACCTGGAGGAGGAGAAACACTTTAGTGAGCCAGCACACTGAATGTAGAGCAGCAGGAAACACGTCAGGAGCATCTTTATAAAGACTATCGTCCCCTCTCATTAGTTTAAAAGAAGAAAACCTGCCTTCTCTAGTACTTTTAAGAATTCTGTGCAAAGGAAGAATGCATGTGTGTTTATTTGAAGGACTAAATCAGTCTATCATCACCTCATATTGCTGTTTGCACACTTTGTCTTGCATTTTTGTGGACATTTACTCTTCTTATTTTTTTTAAACAGATCCTATAATATCCTATCCTATCCTATATTCTCCTTGGCGTTCAGTCCCAGCTAGGCAAGAATCCTTGGCTTTCTTTTTACTTTTTCACCCTTTTATTTGTCTTTTTTTATCTCTAACTCTGTTTTGGATTGAGTTTTTATTACTATTTTATTCTATTTTATTTTATTGTTTTACTGTTTTTAGTATTATATTCTTTTTATTGTTTTTATTTATATCCAGTTGTGTATGATTTATTCTATTTTAATAACTGTACAGCACTTTGGTCAACTGAGGTTGTTTTTAAATGTGCTCTATAAATAAACTTTGACTTGACTTGACTATAAGCAGTCGAACTTGACTCAAAAGTGGCAGACAGTCTTTTTGCACATTTTAGCGAATATAAGCAAAATCTCATGTATAATTTTCATTCTTTGCCGTATTTTAGATTTTTTTTAATTCACATTACAGACAAACAGCAGCGACACAACAAGAAGTTACACTCGATGCAGGAAAATAAAGATAAAAAACAAATCGACCACATTTTCCTACACGTTCAGAGCTGCACGTTAGCATTTTTAATGTTCATAAAGGCTTTTTTTTTATTTTAGGGTCACGACGTTGCATGTAAAATCAGAAATACATATTCATGATCATCATATCTGATGTCTGAGTTGGCAGAAACAGGTGATCTGCAGAGCTGCTCATCAATATTTATAACAGCAGAACAACGAGGACGCTTGTTATAATATAATAAGGGGAGTCGATGTGAGTGAAGCTACCAAACATCATCAAGTAACACTCGGGAGACGGGATAGGATACAAGAAATATTACTGCTGATGTCTAAAATAAGCAAACTGATGGCTAAAATGAAGTAGGAGTGATTATATTTTGTATAGAACATGTTGTTAGGGTCTCCATTATTAACCCTCTGAACCCCATTAAACAGTTTCAGGGCGTTTTTTGCTCTTTTTACATTCTCCTCTCTGTGTCCTTGTGTTTCACTGCAATATATAAAAAATCTCTATATATGCATTAGTCCTGCAGCTCTATAGAATCAGCACAATCAGAACAATTTAAACAGTCTTAGTGCAGAATAACACAGTTATAATGACAGAAATCAGAAAGAAGTTCTCTGAAAAATGATTTTTGTTTAATGTGAATAAAACAGAATTTATATATAAACACTTCTCCAAGTGTCCTGACTGTTGTAAACATTTGTTTTTTCCACATTATTGTCATGTTTCCAGCCTCTCCTGTCCTCTCCTCTCTGCTCTGTGTAAACAGCCTCTCCTGTCCTCTCCTCTCTGCTCTGTGTAAGCAGCCTCTCAGATTTGAATGTTTTTAACAGGATCTTGTCTGTGCAGACGCTTTATTTTAAATGACACATGTAAAATAAAGAGATTCTGACACTAATATCAATATTTTAACACAAGTTTTGGTCACTTTTTATAACAGAAACATGACCGACGATCCGTTCAAGGACTGTCGGAAAGTTCAAACTTTGATGATAATGTCTGTTTTTACAGTTTCTATCTATGACTGACAGGGTATTTTTGGCGATTTTTTAAAGAAAACATATTTTTCCACAGGGTTCAGAGGTTTTTTTTAGCAGAAATCAGGCTTGGTGCAGTGGAATAATCTCCAAATCGTCCCTTTAATCTGTGAGCTCTGCTGCTTAACTCCAGTGAGTAAAACATATAAATGAGTGAATAGAAGTTAAAAGGAACCGGTCGGATGTCGCTCCGTAGAGATTTCCTGTTTGTATTTTCACGCCTCTCTTTGTCCACTCTGTATTCTTTTGGGTTAATAATGTTCTGTGTTCCTTTGTGCTGCTTTTATTTTGTAGAAACCTGAAGCAAACAGCTGAACCAACTGTGTGAACAATAACAGAGCTTCAACACTGAAAATATCAGACACAGAAATAGGAAAAGCTCCAGAGGAAGTACGGCCTTTTACATCTACTACAGAGCTGCAGCAGATAAGAGAGAGAGAGAAAGAGAAAGAGAGAGAGAGACAGAGAGAGAGAAAGAGAGAGAGATTGTATAAATTATATGTTGATTGTAATTCAATGATTGTACATATTGCTTTCTTTTATTGTTATTAGTTTTTCTTTTCTTTTAAAATGAATAACAGAATTATAATAATTTATTGTAAATATTGCTTTCCTTTTATCTAAGAATGTGGGCATGTAAACCCTCATTAATGTATGTGTCATGTTAATTCTAAAAACCCAATAAATATCATTTTCAAAAAAAAATATATATATATTGCTTTCCTTATCTTGTTATCTTTTTTTCTGATGGTTGCTTTGGCAATATATACATTGTTACGTCATGCCAATAAAGCCAATTGAATTGAATTGAATTGAAAATTGAATTGAATTGAGAGAGAGAGAGATAGAGAGACATAGAGAGATCAGTATCTAATATATATTATATATATATATATATACTATCAGTAACAGGTGACTCACCTGAGGACTGGGCTCTGTAGACGGCTGCAGCACGGCGGGCTGGTAGGGAGCGGTGGAGGCCGGGGTGGTTTGAGCCGCCAGACCGTCCTGAAGAAAAACAAGAGAACAAGTTATAACGAAATAAATCTGAGGAGGAAAACAAGGAGGAGACGACAGGAAAAGATCAAGAAGAAAAGGAAATAAGAAGAATCAGAATCAGAAGCCTTTTTCGTCATTGTACAGGGTAGTACAACAAAATTTTTGCCATCAACCCGTCCAAACCGTATAAAAACACACAAACAATGAACCTGGTCTCACAGAAATCCGTGGAATAGCCAAATTCCGTGAAATTGACACGGATTTCGCTACAATGCAAGTTAATGACAGTCATATCCCGTGGCTATTCCATGGATATTTGTTCCTATTGGTTTGTTCCAAGTCACGTGACTTTCAAGGTTCCGGCGGTCAGAACAAAAAACATGGCGGACAGTTCTCTCATTTTTAGTGAAAAAATATTTTGACTTAGTTTCTGCATAAAAATGGATTTTGATCACATTTCTAGCGAGAAATATATGTTTTATTTTCTAAATATTCACTCAGTGAATGTACATAATCACTTTGTATGTTGGAATACAGATCCAGACACTTTTTCAGGGCCGTCAGTCGCTCCTTGATTTTATCCAAAGTGCGGTTTGTGACCACAGTCTGAGTTCTGACAGCTCTGCCCCATTATATCAATCATCTCTGCAGCCTTAGGCCCCGTTCACACGAGGACGGTCTGAACAGAAGACGCTAAAGTGGCGTCGCGTCTTCACTTTTTATTCCTCGTTTAGACGAGCGTTTTCAGGAGGAAATCTGCTGCATACGGTGACGCAAAAGTGTGTGAAATTCGATTGTATGCAGCCAGGCGGCATCACTTAAAGCGCTAAGAGCATCTTTGGGCATGTGGAAGTTTTCACGCCACACATTTTCATCAGCTACTCCTTCCACAAAGTTCTCCACCATCACTAGATCTCCCAGGTCTCGTTCACAGCCGTCTGGCTCCTCCCACCAATCGCTGCATCCAGAATGTGATGGAGGTAATTCCAGATCCTTCTCTGTTCACTAATACTATCTGTACATATCCTGGACATTTGGTGGAAAGACTCCTGTAAGTTTATTAGAGCTGCCAGAGCAGCTTGAAGGTCCCACCATGGAAATAATCCCACGTTTGTTTATTTCCTGTACTGGAGCATGTATGTGACGTAAACACATACGTGACGTGAGCAGATCAGATCAGAGTTTTGTGTCTTGTCAGTGTAGACGACACGCTACGGTGGAGAGGATTACACTTTTACACTTTGGAGGGTGGTTTCAGATTTTTGCGTCTTTAAGCCCCCAAAACGCAGTCACCGTCTAAACGAAAGGCACTTCAGATAAAGTATTTTGTCGTTTTTACCCGCAAGCGTCCTCGTGTGAACGGGGCCTTATGGGGCTTTTGACAGCTGTCAACGTTTTCTGTGTATCTTGATAAACCAGAGCAAAGCCTAATCCAACCAGCAAAAGCCCTGTTATCAAGGTTCCGAATAGATAGAGATCTTCTATATCCTCTACGGAGAAACGACAGGCACAAGACACGCCACCTCTTCCACCGTCCATCGTGTAGTCAGCTGCAAACGTCCCGGCAGGGCAGGAAGGCTCCCCGAATCAAATCAAATCCATGATTTTTTAGTTTTGAGAGCAGTGTAGAGAGTCTTCCAAAGTAAGACAGAAGACGAGACAAGAGGAGCGAAGCAGGAAAACACACAAAGGGAGAGAGGAAAAAGTGTGACCGCCTCCTTACGGAGCCAGAGAAAAAGGAAGTGGAAGTGAAGAAAAAAGATCAAATCAATCAGGCAAAACAGAAAGTACAGGACCACAATATTTAAAAAAAGTTGAAAAAAGTGAGAAAAATAAAAGGTAAAAGAAACAGAATGGGAGGTGAAAGCAGAGAAGAAGAGATACAGAAATGATAATACAGGTTGAAGAAAGATGAGGACCAAAAGTAGAACAAAAACAAAGAAATTAATTTGAAAAGGTACCAATAAAAGACAAGGATGGAGGTTACTGGAGTCTTACTGTGGGGTGAGCGGGGAACGGGTTGTACTGGTCGACTGGCTCGACGTTGGAGCTCGTCACCTGAGTCACCGACGGGTCCTGAAACAGGAAGAAATCATCACTCAGCTGGACGTCAGGCAGAAAATATTCAGTCATATATATATATATATATATGCCATTTCATATCTCGATAACGATATTATACATCACGATATAGCAAGTTTTCTAGTAGTTGGATGGTAATAAAGAAAACATGGTAAAGTTTATTTTTGTGCTCAGGCGGCAACCTCCAGGTCTGAGCAGGGAGGCAAACCAGGAAAGCCTCCAGCAGGGGGCGCTGACGGCTGCAGAAGCATTTCTGTCCATTCATTTCAATACAAAATGAGGAAACTTCTCACTTGATTTATTACCTCAGAAATGTTTTTCAGGACAACACTATGGTCTCAATCACTAGTAAAAAATATTCTTCAAGACAATCTGATGTTAATAGTGTAAATAATGGCCCCATTTAGAAGAGAATACAAGATAAAGAATCGTATGCTTGGGGGCGGGGCTACCTTTGATTGACAGGTCACTAACAAGGCGAGCCGTGAAGGAAACATTTATTGTGACTTTTTTTAAATCTGACTTCCAACAAATATACCCCATTACAACACAACTACAACTAATGAAAACTAAACTAAAACTAAGCATTTTCCAAAAAAAAATAAAAACTAATTAAAACTAGCAAACTCGCTCTAAAAACGAATTAAAACTAACTGAATTGGAAAACAACACTAATATTTACTGCTATAAGAACTTTTCCTTTTCAACTTTAATTTCCTGAGACTCTGAGGGAGAGTGAAACTCTTTGACCTCTCTGTGAGGAACAATAACTCCCAGCTGCTGTTGTTCTAACTCCTCAGCTCCTGATGAATCATTACCTCCTGAGGTAAACATTAATGGGCTGTTTGATCTCAGACGTGATGATTAATACTCATGTTTCTGACTGATATGAGAGTTCAGCCTGCAGAGCCTCCACACAGATTCTTTACAGCTTTGCTGCTGGTGAATTCCTTGAATTTTCTGAGACATTCCTCGATGAATCAAAGCGTTCCTGTGAGCCAACAACCTGCGAGCCTCGCTGGAT
>NC_081522.1:39339847-39357347 GCF_030273125.1 Centropristis striata
TTCTCACTCTGTTACCCAGCTGAACATGAAATAACTTTAAATGAGTGAACAGTTAACTTTAGTTTGTTTCTTCTGCCATTTGTGGAGGAAAGAAGCTGAAAACCATCATCTAAAGCAGGGGTCTCAAACTCAAATTACCTGGGGGCCGCTGGAGGCAGTATCAAAATGACCAAAAAAAAGACACAAAATTACTAAGAAAAGACACAAAATGACAGAAAAAAAAACTAAATTACTTAACAAAGACACAAAATGATCAAAAATAGACACAAAATGACCAAAAAAGACACAAAATTACAAAAAGGACACAAAATGACTGAAAAAAAACACTAAATTATTAAAAAAAGACACAAAATGACCAAAAAAAGACACAAAATGACAAAAACAGGACAAAATTTTAAAAAAAAAAGACTAAATTACTAAAAAAAGACACAAAATGACAGAAAAAAACCTAAATTACTTTACAAAGACAAAAAATTACCAAAAATAGACACAAAATGACCAAAAAAGACACAAAATAACTGAAAAAAATACATTAAATTACTTAAAAAAGAAACAAAATGACCAAAAAACCCCCACAAAAAGACAAAAAAAGGACAACATTTTTTTTTTCAAAAAGACACAAAATGACCAAAAAAAGACACAAAATTATTTTTTTAAAAAGACACAAAATTATTAAGAAAGTAACTAAAGGGACCTTCCACACACAACACGGTAAAGTGCCATTCATATAAAACTCACATTAAACTTTAATTTTTTTGCATTACATTTGCACATTTACATTGCATTTACATTTTAGATTTATGATTTATTTCTATTTGGTTTAACGTTTTTTATTTATTTATACAGACTAAAAAAAAATCATATTTTCTATATATTTTTTACTATTTTGTAATATCGTCAAGAACATCGTTATCGCAAAAATAACCTAAAATATCATGATAATATTTTAGGGCCATATCAGCCACCCCTACTGTTGAGTTAAAAAAGGCAGAATTCAGCATCAAATCTGTGTAAAAAAAATGGAATCAACCCAAAACAACTTCTGAGACATAATGCAACATGAAAATGGACTTCATATACTCATATCATAAAGTCTTTTACACTTCCTTTATTCCTCCATTATTATGCAGCTGTTTAAATATAAAAGGCAGCTCAGTGGATTGAAGGTGTTGCAGGACACTAATAACCACCTGAACGGTTTATAGAATCAGTTTCTCTGTTCACACCTTTAAAGGAGAAACTGACACGATAACAACACGTCACTCTCTGGACATGTGATTAAAGTGACGTGACTCACTTTGACTTATCAGCTCGGGACACACCTGTAAACATTCCCAGCAGCAAACAGGAGCACTTTCACCTCGGAGGGAGTTTTTTGGGAAGCAATTTGGAGGAAAATGTGGCTCAAAAAGCAGCTAAAAATAATAAAAATCTAACATCTCACCAGGGTAGAGTAGGTTTAAAATGTCAGATTATGTCTTTTATAGTGAGAGTTAAATTTAAAGCAGTTTCACATCAAGCTGTTTGTTTTTCCTGATTAAAACTGATTTAATGAATGCTTACACATCCCAGAAAAACATTAGTGCCACAGTAAAATATTCAGATAGATCTCAGTTTTCACCACATAAATGTCTGTTTGAGTTATTTCTGTTCAGACTTTGTGTCTCTGTTCGTCTTCAGCTTGTTCAAGTCAAGTCTAATTTTATTTCTATAGCGCATTTACAGACGGCTGAGCTGCACCAAAGTGCTTCACATAAAAGTGCATAAAGTGCAATAAAATACAGGATTGACAAAGGTGAAAGTAACAAAAAGGGTTAAAAGGCAAATAGCTTGCAAGAGTTAAAATAAAGCAAAAAGAGACGGGGTAATTTAAAGAGAATTTAAAAAGAAGACAGAATGAAATCAAATTATTTAGATATGTAGAGGGAAAAAACTGCTTATGCCAAAAAATCCCCCCAATGTTACCCTATGGAGAGGCTACAGTGAATGACATCATAGCTAGAGTGCAGAGGGAGAGAAAAATTTGACAAAAAATAAATTAGGAAACTGCGCTTGAGGCCGCAGATGCAGATGAACTGAGGATTCTCAAACTGAAGTCGGTTCACTGATAGGAGCTACGGTTTGGCCAAAAATGATTTCTGTTCGAGGGGAACTTTCAGCTGTTTTTTCTCTCTCTCGTGAAATGCCACTCTACAGAAATAATTTATACATAGAAACATAGGAAAATTGGTCTTCTCCCTCACATTGGTGTGGTAAAGCTGTCAGAGTTATAGTTTGGGCGTAGGACCACAGATGATCCACCAACACCACCCACAGCCTCATAGACCGCCATGGGAAAAAGGCGGGAAAATTTCTGGAGGAAAAGCAGAGGTACCAGTTTCTTGTGATTGCTCTAAAAAAAAACAATTTCTTTATTTTTCTTCACAAAACACATATGTAGACGTTCAGGAAGAACTGAGGATGCTCAAAGTGAAGTCGGATCACTGATAGGAGCTACGGTTTGGACTAAAATGCTTTCTGTTCGAGGATAACTTTTTGCTGTTTTTCTATCTCTGTCAGTGGCTTCACAGGAGCAGCTGATTACAGTTGATTGCTCCACTTTGATTGGTGGCTGCCACCTGGCCCCTGGTTGCTTAGCAACCAAAGCCTGCCCCTTCAAACACACACACACTAACTGAAAACTGTCATTTTACACTAACTGATCAGTTTTAGACACAAACTGACGAGTTCAAATTGTGTGACTCTTTAAAACACCAATAACAGTCACACAAAGACATAAACAAAGAAAAAAACTTGAAACTCCGTGTTCTGAGATGTAAAATGAGTGTTTTTGTCAGTGGAGTCTGGTAGATTTGCTTCAGCCCTGAATAAACTTAAACAGGCTGTCTGACAGCAAGAAAAAGCAGACAAAATACTCTAAATATAGCTCACATTTAAACAGATATTGGTACCCTGTCACGATAATTTTATAGTTTTTTTCTTGACTCAATATATTGTCATTTACATGCGTGACTTTTTGTGTTTATTTGTGTTTAGAGTAAAGCTGCAAATGTTTGACAGGAAGTACAAATTGGAGAAAAACAACTATATTTCCCAGGCAGCCATTCCAGCTTTTTATATGTTATTTTAATAATAAATAAATAAATAAATAAAATAATATAATACATAATGTTTATCTCATTGCAATTTTTTATAACAGAGCCTGAAAGTCTATTTTATTGGTTTTGGTTGTAGTTTATTTATTTATATTTAATTTAATTTATCTAGGACATTTGAATATTTCTTTTCCACATTTCAATCCCAATGGTTAATATTGTCAAGATTTAAAAATTAATTGCTGTGGAAAAGGAACTTATTATGCTTTAATATCGTTATAAAACTAAAATGACATCGATTCAACGATACTATCGTTTATCGTGATAGTTTCTGGGAAAATATATCGTCCTAAAAAATGTTTTATTGTGACAGGCCTATGAATGAAATCAAATTTTTTAGATATTCAGAGGAAAAAGCTGTTAATGTTCAAATTGTGTGACTCTTTAAAACACCAATAACAGTCACACAAACACACAAACAAAGAAAACAACTTGAAACTCCATGATATGAGATGTAAAATTAGTGTTTTTGTGATTAAAGTTTGGTAGATTAGCTTCAGCTCCCACACTGAATAAACTGAAACAGGCTGTCTGACAGCAAGAAAAAGCAGACAAAATGCTCTAAATATAGCATATATTTACAAAGATATTGATCATTTTAGGAGTCTAAAATATATTTATCTGCTGCAGATCAGTGTTCAGCTTCTGTGTCTGAAAACCATCATCTAAAGCAGGGGTCTCAAACTCAAATAACATGGGGGCCACTGGAGGCAGTATCAAAATGATTAAAAAAAAGACACAAAATTACTGAAAAAAGACACAAAATGACAGAAAAAAAAACTAAATTACTTAATAAAGACACAAAATGATCAAAAATAGACACAAAATGACCAAAAAAGACACAAAATTACAAAAAAGACACAAAATGACTGTAAAAAACCACAAAATTATTTTAAAAAGACACAAAATAATACACAGCGTTACCAAAAAAACCACAAAATTATTTTAAAAAGACACAAAATAATACACAGCGTTACCAAAAAAACCACAAAATTATTTTAAAAAGACACAAAATAATACACAGCGTTACCAAAAAAAACACAAAATTATTTTAAAAAGACACAAAATGATAGAAAAAAACTAAATTACTTAAAAAAGAAACAAAATTACAAAGTAAAAAAAATTAAAAAGCAGACAAAATGCTCTAAATATAGCATATATTTACAAAGATATTGATCATTTTAGGAGTCTAAAATACATTTATCTGCTGCAGATCAGTGTTCAGCTTCTGTGTCACCATATATCCAAAGTCTCTGCTGATCACTGAAGGAGATATTCAAAGCAGTAGTATTATGCAAAACCTGTTTACAATATTCCCCAGCAGTAAAACACCTGCTGAGCCTCAACTTGAGTCTCTTCCTGACTCAGTTCAGACAACAACACATGAAGAAATCTGGAGCCAAACAGACGACAAACACAACTAATCCTCTCTGGAATAAAGACTGAGCTGAGACGAGCTGAAACAAGACGACAGCGTGTTTAAAATAAGAGCAGAGAGGCTCAGAAAGCTGCTCTTTACTTCTTCTAATGGAGTTATTTAATGTCCAGGTGTGAGGATGTTTAAATCCTCACCTACATGACAGTAAAAGTTAATTTAAGGTGAGATCCTCGTGACGTTGTGACAGTAAAGTGTGGAGCAGGAAGCAGGAGCTGCTGTGTGTTTAGGTGTGGCTGTTGACTGATTTCATAACTGCAGCTGGATCAAGTTGCTGAATACATTCAAGCCTCTAATGCTTCATGTTATTTATAATAACCAAAATAATTATCAAGAAACCATGGCAATGTCTAGATATCAGCTCTTAAATTAAACTCTTATCAGCTATTTTTGTTGTTAGCACAAAATATGTCTTATTACAATATACAATACAGTCATGGAAAAAATTATATATGTAAATGTATTTATATTTGGGTACTTATTTTCATAAATCCACATTTATTTATTTATTTATTTCAGATGATTTTTTTATTTATAATTCGTTATTTAATTCATTTGACTTTTTATTTCATGATTCTACATTAATTTATTAATTTATTAATTTATTTCACTGGACTTTTCCATAAATCCAGATTTATTTATTTCAGATTTTTTTTATTTATAATTCCTTATTTAACTCATTGGGCTTTTTATTTAATGATTCTACATTTATTTATTTATTTATTTATTTCACGGGACTTTTTCATAAATCCACATTTATTCATTTCAGATGGTTTTTTTTATTTATAATCCCTTATTTAATTCATTGGACTTTTTATTTCATGATTCTACATTTATTTATTTATTTATATATTTATTTATTTACTTATTTCTTTCTTTCTTTCTTTCTTTCTTTCACAGGACTTTTTTCTAAATTCTACATTTATATATTTTAGGGTATTTTTTCCATAACTTCACCTTTTTTATTTAAGTGCACTTTTATTTTATAACGCTGAAATACAGTTGTTTTTTTTGGCAATGCGTACTGCCTGTCAAACATTTGCAGCTTTACTTCAAACACAACACGAAAAAGCACAAAAAGTCAATATATTGAGTCCAGAAAAAAACTACTGTGTCCATTTTTTAAATATGGAACAATAAGTCGATACAGTAATTATGGTGATGAGGCCTAATGAAGAGTAACTTGTCTGAATATAACAGCTTCATAGTGAACTGCTGAGTCTGACTAATAGTTTTTTCTGTCATTTTGTGCCTTTTTTTGGTCATTTTGTGTCTTTTTTTGGTCATTTTGATACTTCCCCCCCGGGTAATTTGAGTTTGAGACCCCTGCTGTATACAGTCACTGGCCACATTATTAGGTACACCGTGTTAGTTTGGAGTCAGTTCTGATTTTGCCTTCAGAACTGTCTTTACCCAGTAAAACAGCAACATACCTTTTCTTTACAACTTACTGATGTTTAAAGATAAACTCAGACACTTTTTATAGAAGATGAGATGCTGTTTTCACCAGTTTAGTGCTGAGATCAGTTTAAATCCCCCTGAATCTGACTCTGTAGGTGAATATGGTAAGGGGATTTTCTAACTTTATATGCAGGCAGAACGAAAAGTTACAGCTTCATAGTGAACATGTCACTCTGACTAATATCAGCAGCTGCTCTGCAACATATTCAACCGATTCTTCCACACCCGGCAAACAAACAGAGTGCCATCAGGCCTTTGTGTGCTGCTGATATCAGTCAGAGTCACTCTGATGTCATAAAAAAGGTTTTGCAACAAGCTGAATTGCAACAATTTTGCACTTGACGAATAACAAAATCGTCATTTTAAAGACGTGAAAGAGATCTAAACAGGAAACAGTGTAGCGTTCAGGCACCATGTGGTGCTGTAACCTAGATTAGATCTTATCTGATACAGTTTTCAAAGGCACACTAATCTGTCTGTGTGTGTGTGTGTGTGTGTGTGTGTGTTAAGGCACAAGTTTCTCTCTAGTGATTCATGTTGCATGTCAAACCTCTTCCCACATTTCTGAGGAAGTCCTTGTGACCAAACGGTTTCTAGCGATCAGACGGACGGACGGAGCCGTGTGGAGGAGTTTCTGTTTCTTCACTTCACAAGATAGAAAAAAGGAGTAAAACTAAACAGCGTCATGACTGAACAGAAACTAGGCCAACCAGCGTATTTATGGCTTTAACACTGGTTCACTGCTACGACTCGGAAAAAGGTCAAACATTTCTATTTTTGACGACAGTATTTCAATTCTGTCAAATAAACTAAAAAAGTAAAGAGCAATCGACCTCACGCAACAACATTTCCACACACATACTTTATAATTTATCATTTATAAATGAATAAATAAAATAAATAATCAATTCATCTTTAACCCTATAAAGCCTGAACCATGAAATAATTGCCAGAAAATTCAATTTTTATAAAAACTGAGTGCTTATTAACCTGCTGACGAATTTTAAAAAACAAATAAATTGCATATATGAATTCTTATTTGTATCATATTTGATACATCAGGTCTTTTTGTGCAATTTGTTGCTCAGTTTTTTTTCTTGAACTAACAAAAACATATAAACCCTAACATTTTTAACCTATTAAGACTTTGACTTTTCCTTTTTCCTCAAACATGCAAAATACATATGTTTCCATATAACACAACATCATACATCTGCAGATATGACGTTTTTTAATGCAGCAATGACTGATCCACTCGTGGAACCTGCATATCATTTTTGCTACATCTGGTATTTTTGTGCAATTTGTTGCTCAGTTTGTTTATCTTCAACACATGTATACATCAGGTTTTTGATGATGTAGAGGTCTCAAAAATTACTGTATCTAATATGATACACTTGGCTTTAGAGGGTTAAAATTTAGTTCAAAATACACGATTACTAAGCTGACAGGACACACAATAAATACTTCGGGGGAAAAGATGCTCTTTACCTTGTTTGTCTTGATATTGAGGGTCACCTAGTGTGGGGGGCCCAACTGGTCCTGCATGAGCTCACATGCTAACTTCTGTTTCCATAGCAACTGGACTTTTTTTGCTTTGAAAAAAACTTTTACTATTTAATTTGTTCAGTGTTGCGGTAAGGACTCAGGAGTGTGGGACAGGCCCATTTAGATGAAAAAAAGATCATAAATTATCAATAAGCAAAAAAAATAATTTTAGTATGGTGTAGAGCATGGGTCTCAAACCTGCGGCCCGCGGGCCAATTGCAGCCCTCATAATGATATTTTGTGGCCCCCACCTTGATATGAAAGTTTAATGTGAGTTTTATAGGTATGGTACTTTACCGTGTTGTGTGGGGAAGGTCCCTTTAACTACTTTTTTGGTAATTTTGTGTCTTTTTTTTAATAATTTTGTCTCTTTTTAAAAAAATTATTGTGTGTTTTTTAAATAATTTTGTGTCTTTTTTCGTAATATTTTGTATAGGCCTATATATATTGTAATTCTGTGTTTTTTGGGTCATTTTGTTTCTTCTTTAAGTAATTTAGTCTTTTTTGGTCATTTTGTGTCTTTTTTTTGGGTCATTTTGTGTCTTTTTAAAATGATTTTGTGTCTTTTTTGGTAATTCTGTGTATTTTTTTTGGTCATTTTGTGTCTTTTTAAAGTCATTTAGTGTTTTTTCAGTCTTTTTTTGATTATTTTGTGTCTTTAAGTAATTTAGTTTTTTTCTGTCATTTTGTGTCTTTTTTTGGTTATTTGGATACTGTCTCCAGCGGCCCCCAGGTAATTTGAGTTTGAGACCCCTGGTGTAGAGTAATGTTTATATGCAACTATTTCATTTGAAAAAATGTCATATTTTAATTGAATTGGCTCATTTTATGTATCTCAACATTGAGACCACAGTTGTGGGACATGAACAAAAGTAGTGTTTGGACCCATAAAATGCTTCATAAATTTTATTAAATCACATTTTTTAGTTTTTATTTTTCAATGTCAAGATGTGCAATAACACTGTGTATATATGTATCAAGCACGATAGGACAAATTTTAACATAAATCCAAAATTTCACTGCTGGGACTTAAAAATGCCCGTGGTTGCAGAAACACTCTTATATCAAATGTTTCATTCCAGAGTAGGGCTGGGCGAAATATATCGAAATGTGATATGGAATTATCAAATTACCCAAAAAAGATGTAGAATTACTAGAGCTGTGACAATTATTCGATCAATCGAACAATAACCGATTATTAAATTAATCGTCAACTATTTTGATAATCCAATGATTGGTTTCAGCAGGGGGGTTTTTTTAAAGACAAAAGTCCAAATTCTTTTATTCTTTTTATACATTTTATTGACCAAACAACTAATCGATGAATCGTTTAAATAATTGACAGATTAATCCATAATGAAAACAATCGTTAGTTGCAGCCCTACTGTATTTTAATTCTGCCAAATAAACTAAAAAACTAAAGAGCAATCAACCTCACGCAAGAACATTTTCATACACCTATTTTATATAATTTATCATTTATATCAGATATTTCATTCCAGAGTAGGGCTGGGCGATATATATTCATTTTAAAAATATATCGATATATTTTTAAATGTGATATGGAATTTAGAGCTGCAACAATTATTCGATCAATCGAACAATAATCGATTATTAAATTAATCGTCAACTATTTTGATAATCTAATAATTGGTTTGAGCAGTTTTTTTTAAAGACAAAAGTCCAAATTCTCTGATTTCAGCTTCTTCAATGTGAATATTTCTGGTTTCTTTGTTCCTTTATGACAATAAACTGAATATCTCTTTGGTTTGTGGACAAAACAAGACATTTGAGGACGTCATCTTGTGGTTTGGGAAACACTGATTGATATTTTTATACATTTTATTGACCAAACAACTGATCGATGAATCGTTTAAATAATCGACAGATTAATCCATAATGAAAATAATCGTTAGTTGCAGCCCTACTGTATTTTAGTTCTGTCAAATAAACTTAAAACTAAAGAGCAATCAACCTCATGCAAGAACATTTTCATACACCTACTTTATGATTTATATCAGATTTTTCATTACAGAGTATGGCTGGGCGATATATATCAATATAAAAAATATATCAATATATTTTTAAATGTGATATGGAATTATAAGACCATATCACATATATCAATATAGTTCAATTTTTTTCTTTTTTTATATATAAATGCTGCTCCTACTGGGGTTTGTCATATTTAGTTCTTTTGTAATGTAATTAGCGCTGCAACTAACGAATATTTTCATTATGGATTAATCTGTCGATTATTTAAACAATTAATCGATTAGTTGTTTGGTCAATAAAATGTTGAAAAATATCAATCAGTGTTTCCCAAACCACAAGATGAGAATGTGCATATTTTATGTATAGCTGAAAGACAATATAGTCTAAGTCTAAGTCATTTTAAACTAATTTAAACTCTAATTGTTGTGAAATATACAATCAATTAGGGGAAAAAAATACAAGACTCCTGCACATTTCTGGACCGCCTGAAAATTGTGGTTGTGCCAAAGAAAAAAATGAAATTAGGAAGTTCTCCAATTCTCTGTTACCTTTAATGTCTCAACAAACCTGACGCAGCTTGTCTCAACGTTTGGAGGTGTGAACAGAATCCTTCAGGGTTTTTACAGCTTTGTGAGAGTAAAATTCAAGTAACTTAAAAGGTTCCTACATCAAAACCTTCCAGACTCTAAATCAGGGGTCTCAAACTTGCGGCCCGTGGGCCAATTGTGGCCCTCGTGACGATATTTTGTGGCCCCCACCTTGATATGAAAGTTTAATGTGAGTTTTATATGAATGGCACTTTACCGTGTTGTGTGTGGAAGGTCCCTTTAATTACTTTTTTTGGTAATGTATCTTTTTTTTGGTAATTTTGTGTCTTTTGAAATAATTTTGTATTTTTTTTTAAATAATTTTGTATTTTTTTTTTAATAATTTTGTGTCTTTTTAAGTAATTTTGTGTACATTTTTGGTCATTTTGTGTCTTTTTTAGTAATTATGTGTCTTTTTTGGTCATTCTGTTTCTTTTTTAAGTAATTTAGTTTTTTTCCTATCATTTTGTGTCTTTTTTGGGTCATTTTCTGTCTTTTTTAAAATAATTGTTTAATAATAAAATAATAGTTTTTTGGTAATTATGTGTATTTTTTGGTCATTTTATGTCTTTTTTGTCATTTTATGTCTTTTTTTAGGTAATTTAGTGTTTTTTCAGTCATTTTGTGTCTTTTTTTGTAATTTTGTGTCTTTTTTTAAGTAATTTTATGTATTTTTTTGTAATTGTATGTCTTTTTTTGTAATTTTGTGTCTTTTTTTAAGTAATTTTATGTATTTTTTGTAATTGTATGTCTTTTTTTGTAATTTTGTGTCTTTTTTTAAGTAATTTTATGTATTTTTTGTAATTGTATGTCTTTTTTTGTAATTTTGTGTCTTTTGGGTCATTTTGTGTCTTTTTTTGGTCATTTTGATACTGTCTCCAGCGGCCCCCAGGTAATTTGAGTTTGAGACCCCTGCTCTAAAAATTGTGGCAGATAAGCAAACCAATTGTGCATTTTATGACTAAAGCATGAAAGTTTCATCATATAATCTACGTACCCAAAGGTTGTATTTTAGACGTGGAGGCAGTTTGTATTGAGAGGTCGTTGACCTCAGTATTGCATTTCTCCATTTTTTTGCCCCATTGCAACTTTGTACTAATAAAGATATTTTTGCTCCCTCAGCCATAATCCAGTAACATAATTTAGTTTAAAACCTCAATTTGGCCAGCGAGGCTCTAGACCCTCCAAGTATATGGGCTTTTTTCAGATTTAAAGGTAGAGACTTGGACTTGTTATATGGAATTTTATGACTGTCAAATCTGAAATGTATTGATTTATTTATTTATTTAACAGGGACAGTGCATGGCTCTCAGCTGTACCAGAATTAGCTACTAGCTAAATTTCATCTGTAGTCCCTGGCCAGGAACAAATAACATCAATCTAACACAAACAAACAAGCTTTTCAAACAGCAACAACAAAGTTTCACACTCTAAAAACACAAGACAACAAGGACAACAGCAAGAGTAAAGTCACAGTATTAAAACACAACACAAAATGTTGTTAAAGTTAAAATACAACACTAAAGAGATTGCAAAATAGTGAGCTAATGTTTGAGTTTATAGTTAGTAGGTGCATGATTGAGTGGATTTAAGCCGTGATTTTATTTTAGATTTAAAACCAACGAATGTGCTGATGTCTCTGATCTTATTTGCCTCCACGTCTGAAATTAAATTTCATGTTCTATAGAAATCAGGAGAAAGTTTAATGCTTTAGTCATAAAATGCACAAAACCTTCATATAAGAGCTGATCCGCTCCACTAAAAAGCTCTTTATCATCACAGATTCATGTTTCTATAAATGCAATCGCAAAAAAAATCAAGTTTATAGAAAGAATGTACACCAACAGAAATCAAAGTATATAGAGACTCTTCCAGAGAATCAGGGGTCAACGGAGGACTCATGAAGCCAGAATAAATGACGAGTAAACATGAGACATTTTAAAAACTGTTTACATGTTTGTATATACAGCAGAGCGCTGAGTAAATAAATCTTATTTCCTCTCTTTAACCAATAAACGGCTGAAAAGCGACAGTGAGTGGGCAGTGAGATGGGAGAACTTCTCCAAAGACGATCAAGTTAATGATAATATAACACACTGTATGTACAATGTATAATAATGTTAAATATGCTGTGATAGTATTTAGTTATGGAGTCATATCGGGGGGAATCCAACACAAAAATTCATTATATCAGCTGCCATATAATTTATTTTTCCCTCTAAAATCTGTAATGGCCTCAAAAATCAGATATCAGTCTGGACATTAGGGTTTGTTTCATTTTAAATATTAATGATTTTAGTTTACATGACTGGTTGTTTTGATGAAACACAAGATTATGTTGAAAATAAAACTTTTTTTTTTCAAATTCAAGTATACTCATAACCTAGAAAACATGATAGTTATAATTAAGTATTTTCCTAACATTCAAGACTTTGTACGAACACTGACATTAAATTATCAATGAAAATGTTTTATACATTTACATTTTTTACTTCTGTTCTTTGTCAAATAAACTCAGCTTAAAAACTAAAGACAATTTCTTGCAAGTCCCTAAACTTTCAGTCAGTTAAGTGAAATAAACTACTTGCAACTTGTCTGAAATCTGAATATTTCAAGGTAGTTTATCAATTAATCCACTTTAACATGATTTAACATTTTCCATCCACATAATAAAACACTTTTTTAAGAGAAATTCAAACACTTTAAGCATTTTTTAAAGATAAATGAACCAAAAAATCCTGAATCACATCTCAAGTCTATAAATTCAACTGTGAAAAATAAATATTTCAGAATACAGTTATAGACAGAAATCACTGCTATCTATATTTACTTTGATTGCATGTTTGGATTATGGTTATTTAATGCTTTCTTATTTCCAGAGTGAAGAATCAACAGAAGACGTTTCAGGATTTGAATGATGGAAAACACAAGACATTGATTGTCTCATATCAAATATTAAAATATCTTTGGTTTATATGGTTGCTGGTGTTAATAAAACACCAGATTATGTAAATTTTTGCATTTTTCAAGGAGCAGCAAAACTGTACAAATTAAAGTCTGCTTCCAGACAAGATTTAAAGTTTTTTAAAATACTCTGCTATGATTAAGATGTTATTTACTGTATTTTTCCACATTAAAAATCATTAAAAATGAAGAAAACCACATTGAAAGGATTTTAACAACTTTTACATACTTGGTACAAACTGAACTGAATTGTGGAGATAACAACACACCTCATGGATCATTTGATTACCTAAAATCAGTCAGCCACTTTAAAATAATTTGCTATTTTTACCTTTTTCTACCTACATAATGAAACATTTTGATCTGTAGATGAGCCTCTTTGACATGAAAGCAACAAGTGTCTTAGATGGCCTGTTTCTGAACATTAAACAACCCCAACTGAACTCTGCAGGTCAGCTTTTATCCGGATTAAACATATTTTTATGACATAAAATCAAAGAAAGTTACAGAGTTTATTGTAAACTCAGCAGATTTATGGGCTACATCCTGTGGCTAAAAGACTCTTTTCAGAGACAAAACCACTGTTTTCGGTAATATAGGTGACATTATAGCACTCAAAGTCATATCTAACATATCGAGAAAGCTAAAAAATATATTAAAAATACTTCTAAATGTGTAGAAATGCGGTTAAAAAGGGTTTGACACACATTCCTAGCTGGCTACACTTTAACTTCCTGCAACTAACCTAACACAATGCCCCGCCCTGTTTTAAAACCAAGCCCGCTGATTGGTTGAAAGGCTGCCAGTCATGTCGTGTTATCCAATGGTCTTCCAGAGAGCAGACTAAGATCCCGCCCCATTAGGCTTCCTGACGTGCTGGCTGTTTTAGCGGATGAAATGATTAAAAAAAGGTATAAAACACAGACTTACATCGAAAGGGTTGTCGCCGGAAGGGTCCGCGAAAGGGTTGCTGTCAAATCCCGACATGTTGTTGATGCTGCGGGCCTGTTTGTGTCTCTGAGAGCCGATAAATAAACAACAAACTGCTCCGTCGCTTCAGTCAGTTGGCTCTACTCACAACTTCCCTGAATCAAGTTACAGCGCAGGCGCACTGAGCCCGCGGGGCAGTGACGTGTAGGGGTCAAACACAACACGATGACGAAGCAAAGCGCGACCCCTGCTGGTCAAAGGCGGGAAAAAATGAATAATAAATATATCCTGAAATAAATAGACGAATCATCAATAAATGGACACATTTCAAAGGACTTCATTATTTATTTATTTATTTATAACATATTTCAAAATATATTTATTTTTGGGGACTTTTTTTACATTTTATCCTTTATTTATTTCAAGGATATTTGATCATTTCTTATTTGTTTATTTTAGGAAAGCTTGTTTTTCATTGCTCCTCTTTTTTTTGGAGGGGGGGGGGGGGGGTTCCTTAGTTACTCATTTCTTTATTCATGTCAGAGGATTTTTTTGCTAAATTCCACATTTGTTTATTTAAGGGGATTTTTTTCTTAACTCCACCTTTATTTATTTAAGTGTGCTTTATTCCTAATGCTTTTCATAATACTTAATAATTATATATATTTTTTTATTATTATTTAATAGACATACATGCTTTACATATATATACTACATATATAGTAATAAAAGTACGTCCCCAAAAATAAATACATGTGGAATTATGAAATAAAAAGTCCCCTGAAATAACTTATAAATTATGGAAAAAGTCCCCAAAAACAAATAAATGTGAAATTCTTAAATAAAAAGTCAGCTGAAATAAAAAAATTATGAGTTATGAATAAAGTCCCCTGAATAAATATAAATGAGGATTTTTTTTAAAATAAAAGTCCCCAAAATGCAAATTGATTTAAAAAAATACACATATATATATATATTTAAAGTATTATTATTATTATTATTATTTAATCAATCAAATCACGAAAAAAGGAATAAATATATATTTATAAATAATTAAATCATGAAATATTAAAGCTTGGGGACTGAGAGAACATTGTTTTATGTATGTGTTCATAAATTGTTAATTTACTGCCATAAAACTTCATTAACAATACATGTAACAAATCTTTGATACACACACTAAATAGATAAATAAATAATTAAATATTTATAAAAATCCGCGGGGGCGAGCCTGCTCGTGACGTCACCGGCGGTGTGCGCGCGGACGTGGAGGAACATGGAGGAAGTGAGAGGTGAGTCAATCTGCTGCTTCTAACTCCATAAAACCATCAAACATGCAGACAGATCACACTACAGGTATTAATCTAGACTACAGAACACCTGGGCAGCTTTCTGACACGACCACACGGAGTAAAACGGCTCGTTTATTAGCGTCACCATCAATACTCGGATCGTTAGGCGGATCAGCTGTGTTAGCACTGAGATAAATAAGAGAAATAACATGAAAAGAGGCCTTTTTAAAACGTTTATTAATGTCTGCAGCTGTATAATAAGTGTATGTTTGTACCAGAGTCGCTGCCTCGCCATGATAAACCTGCTTACTGTGTGTTTCTGTCAATGAAACGCTGCATCGTCAGCTGTCCGGTGTTCCGCCAAATAATGCATCCCTGTGGAATCTGTTCCCCGCGTGCACCGTTTCTACTGTTTTATAATGAGGAGATCAATCGGTGCAGGTGTTGTGATTGATTCTGTCTCCCTGTCACAATGAGCCACGCCTTGCTGCACTACAGAGCTGCTGATGGTGGTAAAAACACTCAGTGTGTGTTTGGGGAGCAGTAAAAATGACAAAAATACAATTAAAATATTTGTTTTTGTTTGTTTTTAAGTCTTATAAATCTGTCAGAGACGCACTTTGGGAATCACATGAAAAATCACATTTTAATTAATGGACAAAATCAGGATTTTTGACTGAAAAACTTGGGGGAACAGTGTGTTTGGGGCTTTCTGCTTTTAAATTATATTACAACTAAAAATGACAGAATATTTTTTTAATCTGTCACATGAAAAATCACAGTGTATTTTCTTGGTAATTTTGTGTCTTTTTTGCTCATTCTTTGTCTTTTCTTGGTAATTTTGTGTCTTCTTGGTCATTTTTGGTCATTTATCCAATCCACTTTATTTTTCTGTTTGTTGATTTTAAATTCATTTACGAGTAAAATTGCCAAAATATTTGTTTCCGTTTGTTTTTAAGTGGTGGAATCTGTCAGAGACACACTTTGGGAATCACATGAAAAATCACACTTTAATTAATGGACAAAATCAGGATTTTTGACTGAAAAACTTGGGGAAACAGTGTGTTTGAGGCTTTCTGCTTTTAAATTAAATTACAAGTAAAAATGACAGAATATTTTTTCTGTCACATGAAAAATCACTGTATTTTCTTGGTAATTTTGTGTCTTTTTTGTTCATTAAGTGTTTTTTTTGCTCATTCTTTGTCTTTTCTTGGTAATTTAGTGTCTTTTTTTGGTCATTTTTGGTAATTTATCCAATCCACTTTATTTTTCTGTTTGTTGATTTTAAATTCATTTACAAGTAAAAATGCCAAAATATTTGTTCTGATTGTTTTAAAGTTTTGGAATCTGTTAGAGACGCACTTTGAGAAAGTATCCAACAGTGTAAGTTTTAATCATAGACTGTATAAAATGGTTTTAATGTTTTAACCACATGAAAAATCAGACTTTAAATCAGTGGACAAAATCATAATTTTTGACAGAAAAAATTAGGAAAACACTCGTTTTTATGCTGCATAAGTCAGTACAAAGCTGCTGATGTTGGTAAAAAGACACAGTGTGTTTGGGGCTGAATGATTTTAGATTAATTTTACAAGTAAAAATGCCAAAAGATTTTGTTTCTGTTTGTTTTTAAGTGTTGGAATCTGTTTCAGACGCACTTTGGGAAAGTATCCAACATAATAAGTTTTAATGTTTTAATCACATGAATAATCACACTTTAATCAATGGACAAAAATCAGGACTTTTCACTGAAAAAAATGGGAAAACACTAATTTTTATTGTCTTTTTTTTGGTCATTCTTTGTCTTTTCTTGGTAATTTTGTGTCTTTTTTGGTCATTTATCCAATCCATTTTATTTGTCTGTTTGTTTTAAAGTGTTTCAGATGCACCTTTGGAAAATATCCAACAGTATAAGTTTTAATTTCTTAATCAGATAAAAAAAAAATCACACTTTAATCAATGGACAAAATCAGGATTTTTGACATTTTTTATGCTGCATATCATGTTGTCAACGTGTTATGAGTTCAGTACAAAGCTGCTGATGTTGTTAAAAAACACACACTGACTTTGGGGCTCTCTGCTTTTAAGTTAAATAACAAGTAAAAATGACTTTTTTTTTTAAAAATCTATCAC